>NC_064931.1:751329187-751631568 GCF_023897955.1 Schistocerca gregaria
TCTTTAGGTTAGTTAGGTTTAAGTAGTTCTAAGTGCTAGGGGACTAATGACCACAGCAGTTGAGTCCCATAGTGCACAGAGCCATTTGAACCATTTTTGAACTAAGCGAGCATAGCAGCCCAGTGAGCGAACGGACGCAAAATTACAGCCCGATCGGAACAACTAACGCTCAGTTCCAGTATCATTATGGGGCAGGACTATGTGGTCACAGCACGCGCCAGGAGATGTCAGCTCGCATCGTACGGATGGGTGCGTTTAATACTAAAAGCAATAGAAATGTGCAAGACGGAGCAGAGTTTGATTACAAACACTTTTTGTCGGTCCTCAAATTCCAAAATTTACGGAACAATGGAGGCTCACTTCACACAAAAATTTGACTGTCACAATTTTCTAACGCTCTACCAATAGCTTGGCCATTGACAGCAAAATTAGAATTTTTCTGCGGACACATCGAGGGCAAGGCAGCTGAGAAAATGGGCGGTGTTGCGAGTACTTGCCGAACGTTCCAAGAATTCACCAACGCGTTTCTCGGAACGTATTGGTGGCGCGAAATGCAAGACCGAATAAAACAGGAAATCATTTTGTGTCCAGATCTGGAGACGTCAGGATACAAGAGCCCCACGAAGCTCTTTGAGGCTTTAACTAATAAGAATCAGTTTCTTGATGTGCCACATGGTGATGGTGAAATAATTAATTTCTGTTTCGCGAAACTGCCAAGCAACTACCAGCAAGCGCTTCTAGGAAAGTACAGATCGAATACCGAAACATTCAAAAGCCTTCTGCGCGAGTTGGAGGTAATTTTTGGAAAAGAAGCAGCACATGATCGAAGGAAAGGGCAATATAACCATTACAATGCCGACTTTCGTGGAGCACCGCCCAATAACATCAACCAGCGTGATGGAACATCAGAGAGGCAGGGGTATGGAAGGCAAAATCCAGGACGGCGGAGTAACTGGCAGAGGCAAAATGATACCCGCCAGTACGACACGAACTGAAGGTGCAGAGATTCAGACGAACAGCGGGATGAGTCAATCGAAATACGTGGTCATAACCTGAGTTCCAATCACCAAAACACAAATACTCGGACAGAGCCGTGTACATTTGTTAAAATACAAGAAGAGCAAGAACGTAGTTTTTGCATAGGGCAAAAAGTCTTGGTGAAATCTTTTCGGCTTTCGAATAACCAAAAACAGAAATGCCAAAAGTTTTTCTCAGTGTACAATGAGCTCCATAGGGTTAAAAGAATCGCCCACCAGAACACGCACGAACTGGAGACGCTGAAGGGCAAGAAATCCATTGGTATTCACCACATATCTCACATCAAGCCAGGAGTGGAATAAGTTTTGTGTGTGAAAAAAAAGGGAAAAATTTGTAAAATAATCTGGGTTAGAAAACATCTTTCTGTTGTGTACATATTAGACAATAAGTGTAGTAATTTGTTTTTATTTATATTCTTTAAAATTTACATGTGTAACTTGTAGGGACTACGAAGTGACATATGATCTTGCGCGATAATGGTTAACTCTGAAAGCGACGTGCCGGCCGGAGTGGCCGAGCGGTTCTAGGCGCAACAGTCTGGAGCCGCGCGACCGATACGGTCGCAGGTTCGAATCCTGCCTCGGGCATGGATGTGTGTGATGTCCTTAGGTTAGTGAGGTTTAAGTAGTTCTAAGTTCTAGGGGACTGATGACCTCAGAAGTTAAGTCCCATAGTGCTCAGAGCCTTTTGAACCATTTTTTGAAAGCTAACTCACTATTCCGGACTTTCCGTTACATGGGGGAGCCACCACTCTTCCGAGTCAGTGGTAACGCAGACTCGATCTTCATGTGTGTTTTGTCTTTACACCATACCTATTACTGCGTCTTTGTTGAGGAAGAGCTACTGGATGCATATCGACAGTGTTCTGGGAACCCCTGTCAGCGTTGCACCATTGTTTGTTTACGCGGTATTTGTCACTGGCGTTATGGGCACACAATTGCAGTGTTGCACCTATTTGCAGTGAGGTTTCTTTTCGTTGGCGTTACGGTTTAGACGCGGATATACAAAGGTCGCCATTGTGCCTGCCCATGCTGCTGCTGCTGGGCGCAACCCTTCTGGAGTGTGGCGAGTTTCTCGTACGATGGTACGTCACGTCTCTGAACGTGTGCGGTCGTCGGGATTTGTCGTATGAGCGGTGTAATGCAGAAGGTATGGAATTCCTCAACAAGTCCGGTAATTGGTGTCTTGGTGTCAGACCTAGCACACAAGAGAACTCCGAAAGGTTGGTATTTAGAGGAATTTGTTTACAGAGGTAGAGTCTTTGCATTGTAACTTGCGAAGTCTGCCGTGTTTTTTGTGTAAATTTTCCACCATTGTTGTTGTGGTCTTCAGTCCTGAGACTGGTTGGATGCAGCTGTCCACGCTACTCTATCCTGTGCAAGCTTCTTCATCTCCCAGTACTTACTGCAACCTACATCCTTCTGAATCTGCTTAGTGTAGTCATCTCTTGGTTTCCCTCTGCGATTTTTACCCTCCACGCTGCCCTCCAATACTAAACTGGTGATCCCTTGATGCCTCAGAACATGTCCTACCAAGCGATCCCTTCTTCTAGTCAAGTTGTGCCACAAACTTCTCTTCTCCCAATCCTATTCAATACTTCCTCATTAGTTATGTGATCTACCCATCTAATCTTCAGCATTCTTCTGTAGCACCACATTTCGAAAGCTTCTATTCTCTTCTTGTCCAGGCTATTTATTGTCCATGTTTCACTTCCATACATGGCTGCACTCCATACAAATACTTTCAGAAACGACTTCCTGACACTTAACCCTATACTCGATGTTAACAAATTTCTCTTCGTCAGGAACGCTTTCCTTGCCATTGCCAGTCCACATTTTATATCCTCTCTACTTCGACCATCATCAGTTATTTTGCTCCCCAAATAGCAGAACTCCTTTACTACTTTAAGTGTCTCATGTCCTAATCTAAGTCTCTCAGCATCACCCGAATTAATTCGACTACATTCCATTATCCTCGTTTTGTTTTTGTTGATGTTCATCTTATATCCTCCTTTCAAGACACTATCCATTCCGTTCAACTGCTCTTCCAAGTTCTTTGCTGTCTCTGACAGAATTACAATATCATCGGCGAACCTTAAAGTTTTTATTTCTTTTCCACGGATTTTAATACCTAATCCGAATTTTTCTTTTGTTTCCTTCACTACTTGCTCTATATACAGATTGAATAAAATCGGGGAGAGGCTACAACCCTGTCTCACTCCCTTCCCAACCATTGCTTCCCTTTCATGCCCCTCGACTCTTATGACTGCCATCTGGTTTCTGTACAAATTGTAAATAGCTTTCGCTCCCTGTATTTTACCCCTGCCACCTTCAGAATTTGAAAGAGAGTATTCCAGTCAACATTGTCAAAAGCTTTCTCTAAGTCTACAAATGCAAGGGACGTAGGTTTGCCTTTCCTTAATCTAGCTTCTAAGATAAGTCGTAGGGTCAGTATTGCCTCAGTGTCCCAATATTTCTACGGAATCCAAACTGATCTTCCCCGAGGTCGGCTTCTACTAGTTTTTCCATTCGTCTGTAAAGATTTCGTGTTAGTATTTTGCAGCCGTGACTTATTAAACTGATAGTTCGGTAATTTCCACATCTGTCAACGCCTTCTTTCTTTGGGATTGGAACTATTATATTCTTCTTGAAGTCTGAGGATATTTCGTTGTCTCATACATCTTGCTCACCAGATGGTAGAGTTTTGTCAGGACTGGCTCTCCCAAGGCTGTCAGTAGTTCTAATGGAATGTTGTCTACTCCAGGAGCTTTGTGGCGACTCAGGTCTTTCAGTGCCTTGTCAAACTCTTCACGTAGTATCGTATCTCCCATTTCATCTTCATCTACATCCTCTTCCATTTCCATAATATTCTCCTCAAGAACATCACCCTTGTATAAACCCTCTATATACTCCTTCCACCTTTCTGCTTTCCCTTCTTTGCTTAGAACTGGGTTTCCTTCTGAGCTCTTGATATTCATACAAGTGGCTCTCTCTTCTCCAAAGGTCCCTTTAATTTCCCTGTAGGCAGTATGTATTTTACCCCTAGTGACATAAGCCTCTACATCCTTAGATTTGTCCTCTAGCCATCACTGCTTAGCCATTTTGCACTTCCTGTCGATCTCATTTTTGAGACTTTTGTATTCCTTTTTGCCTGCTTCATTTACTGCATTTTTATATTTTCTCCTTTCATCAATTAAATTCAATATTTCTTCTGTTACCCAAGGATTTCTACTAGCCCTCGTCTTTTTACCTACTTGATCCTCTGCTGCCTTCACCACTTCATCCCTCAAAGCTACCCATTCTTCTTCTACTAACTATTTGTAGTATCGTTCCCAGAACCGATCGCGGTCCTCTGGTTTGGAGCCGAGTGGAAGGCTTAAACCAGAGGCTCGGACGATTCTGCGGAGAGCTGGGGTGCAAATTTCTCGACCTCCGCTATCGGGTGTAGAAATGTAGGGTCCCCCTGAATAGGTCAGGCGTGCACTACACGCCGGAAGCGGCTACGAGGGTAGCGGAGTACGTGTGGAGTGCACATGGTTTTTTTTTAGGTTAGAGAATGCCCTCCCTAGGCCCGACAAGACGCCTCCTGAGACGCGGCAAGGCAGGAGTAGGCAAAATGCAACAAGGAATAACAATATTAATGTGCTAATAGTACATTGCAGGAGCGTCTATAGAAAGGTCCCAGAACTGCTCTTATTAATAAACGGTCACAACGCCCATATAGTACTAGGAACAGAAAGTTGGCTGAAACCAGACGTAAACAGTAATGAAATCCTAAACTCGGATTGGAATGTATACCGCAGAGATAGGCTGGACAGTGAAGGGGGAGGCGTGTTTATAGCGATAAGAAGTGCAATAGTATCGAAGGAAATTGACGGAGATTCGAATTGTGAAATGATTTTGGTGAAGGTCACGGTTAAAGCAGGCTCAGACACGGTAATTGGATGTCTCTATAGGCCCCCGGGCTCAGCAGCTGTTGTGGCTCAGTACCTGAAGAATAATTTGGAAAATATTTCGAGTAGATTTCCCCACCATGTTATAGTTCTGGGTGGAGATTTTAATTTGCCGGATATAGACTGGGAGACTCAAACGTTCATAACGGGTGGCAGGGACAAAGAATCCAGTGAAATATTTTTAAGTGCTTTATCTGAAAACTACCTTGAGCAGTTAAACAGAGAACCGACTCGTGGCGATAACATATTAGACCTTCTGGTGACAAACAGACCCCAACTATTTGAATCAGTTAATGCAGAACAGGGAATCAGCGATCATAAAGCGGTTACTGCATCGATGATTTCAGCCGTAAATAGAAATATTAAAAAAGGTAGGAAGATTTTTCTGTTTAGCAAAAGTGACAAAAAGCAGATTACAGAGTACCTGACGGCTCAACACAAAAGTTTTGTCTCAAGTGCAGATAGTGTTGAGGATCAGTGGACAAAGTTCAAAACCATGGTACAATATGCGTTAGATGAGTATGTGCCAAGCAAGATCGTAAGAGATGGGAAAGAGCCACCGTGGTACAACAACCGAGTTAGAAAACTGCTGCGGAAGCAAAGGGAACTTCACAGCAAACATAAACATAGCCAAAGCCTTGCAGACAAACAAAAATTACGCGAAGCGAAATGCAGTGTGAGGAGGGCTATGCGAGGGGCTTTCAATGAATTCGAAAGTAAAGTTCTATGTACTGACTTGGCAGAAAATCCTAAGAAATTTTGGTCCTATGTCAAAGCGGTGGGTGGATCAAAACAAAATGTCCAGACACTCTGTGACCAAAATGGTACTGAAACAGAGGATGACAGACTAAAGGCCGAATTACTAAATGTCTTCTTCCAAAGCTGTTTCACAGAGGAAGACTGCACTGTGCTTCCTTCTCTAGATTGTCGCACAGTTGACAAAATGGTAGATATCGAAGTAGACGACAGAGGGATAGAGAAACAATTAAAATCGCTCAAAAGAGGAAAGGCCGCTGGTCCTGATGGGATACCAGTTCGATTTTACACAGAGTACGCGAAGGAACTTGCCCCCCTTCTTGCAGCGGTGTACCGTAGGTCTCTAGAAGAGCGAAGCGTTCCAAAGGATTGGAAAAGGGCACAGGTCATCCCCGTTTTCAAGAAGGGACGTCGAACAGATGTGCAGAACTATAGACCTATATCTCTAACGTCGATCAGTTGTAGAATTTTGGAACACGTATTATGTTCGAGTATAATGTCTTTTCTGGAGACTAGAAATCTACTCTGTAGGAATCAGCATGGGTTTCGAAAAAGACGGTCGTGTGAAACCCAGCTCGCGCTATTCGTCCACGAGACTCAGAGGGCCTTAGACACGGGTTCACAGGTAGATGCCGTGTTTCTTGACTTCCGCAAGGCGTTTGACACAGTTCCCCACAGTCGTTTAATGAACAAAGTAAGAGCATACGGACTATCAGATCAATTGTGTGATTGGATTGAGGAGTTCCTAGATAACAGAACGCAGCATGTCATTCTCAATGGAGAGAAGTCTTCCGAAGTAAGAGTGATTTCAGGTGTGCCGCAGGGGAGTGTCATAGGACCGTTGCTATTCACAATATACATAAATGACCTGGTGGATGACATCGGAAGTTCACTGAGGCTTTTTGCAGATGATGCTGTGGTGTATCGAGAGGTTGCAACAATGGAAAATTGTACTGAAATGCAGGAGGATCTGCAGCGAATTGACGCATGGTGCACGGAATGGCAATTGAATCTTAATGTAGACAAGTGTAATGTGATGCGAATACATAGAAAGATAGTTTCCTTATCATTTAGCTACAAAATAGCAGGTCAGCAACTGGAAGCAGTTAATTCCATAAATTATCTGGGAGTACTCATTAGGAGTGATTTAAAATGGAATGATCATATAAAGTTGATCGTCGGTAAAGCAGATGCCAGACTGAGATTCATTGGAAGAATCCTAAGGAAATGCAATCCGACAACAAAGGAAGTAGGTTACAGTACGCTTGTTCGCCCAATGCTTGAATACTGCTCAGCAGTGTGGGATCCGCACCAGGTAGGGTTGATAGAAGAGATAGAGAAGATCCAACGGAGAGCAGCGCGCTTCGTTACAGGATCATTTAGTAATTGCGAAAGCGTTACGGAGATGACAGATAAACTCCAGTGGAAGACTCTCCAGGAGAGACGCTCAGTAGCTCGGTACGGGCTTTTGTTAAAGTTTCGAGAACATACCTTCACCGAAGAGTCAAGCAGTATATTGCTCCCTCCTACGTAATCTCGCGAAGAGACCATGAGGATAAAATCAGAGAGATTAGAGCCCACACAGAAGCATACCGACAATCCTTCTTTCCACGTACAATACGAGACTGGAATAGAAGGGAGAACCGATAGAGGTACTCAGGGTACCCTCCGCCACACACCGTCAGGTGGCTTGCGGAGTATGGATGTAGATGTAGATGTAGACTGTATTTCTTTCCCTCATTCTTGTCAATTGTTCCCTTATGCTCTCCCTGAAACTCTGTACAACCTCTGGTTTAGTCAGTTTATCCAGGTCCCATCTCCTTAAATTGCCACCTTTTTGCAGTTTCTTCAGTTTTAATGTACACTTCATAACCAATAGATTGTGGTCATAGTCCACATCAGCCCCTGGAAATGTCTTACAATTTAATACCTGGTTCCTAAATCTCTGTCTTATCCGAAACCTGCCACTATCTCCAGGCTTCTTCCATGTATACAGCCTTCTTTTATGATTCTTGAACCAAGTGTTAGCTATGATTAGGTTGTGCTCTGTGCAAAATTCTACCAGGCGGCTTCCTCTTTCATTTATTATCCCCAATCCATATTCACCTACTACGTTTCCTTCTCTCCTTTTTCCTACTGACGAATTCCAGTCACCCATGACTATTAAATTTTCATCTCCCTCCACTATCTGAATAATTTCTTTTATTTCATCATACATTTCTTCAATTGCCCGCATCTCGTGGTTGTGAGTTGCGTTCTCGCTTCCCGCGCCCGGGTTCCAGAGTTCGATTCCTGGCGGGGTCAGGGATTTTCTCTGCCTCGTGATGGCTGGGTGTTGTGTGTTGTCCTTAGGTTAGTTAGGTTTAAGTAGTTCTAAGTTCTAGCGGACTGATGACCATAGATGTTAAGTCCCATAGTGCTCAGAGCCATTTGAAACCATTTCTTCAATTTCTTCGTCATCTGTAGAGCTAGTTGGCATATACAGGGTGTTTCAAAAATGACCGGTATATTTAAAACGGCAATAAAAACTACGCCATATTATTGCTACGCATGGTGGATATGTGGAAAATATCGTACTATAGAGTTTCCCAGACCGCAGCGCCATCTGTTGTTGAAAATTGTAACTACTGTAATTTCGAAAGTTTGTCCGCCTGAAAATGTACTGTTGTCCCAAGCATATTGCAACAAACGGTGTATTTCTATCGCTGCTCGTTTAGTTTGTATTGCCGTTTCAAATATACTGGTCATTTTTTAAACACCCTGTAAACTTCTACTACTATGGTAGGCGTGGGCTTCGTATCTATCTTGGACACAACAATGCGTTCACTATGTTGTTTGTAGTAGCTTACCCGCATTCCTATTTTCCCATTCATTATTAAATCTACTCCTGCACTAACCCTATTTGATTTTGTGTTTATAATCCTGTAGTCACCTGACCAGAAGTCTTGTTCCTCCTGCCACCGAACTTCACTAATTCCCACTATATCTAACTTTAACCTATACATTTCCCTTTTTAAATTTTCTAACTTATCTGCCCGATTAAGGGATCTGACATTCCACGCTCCGATCCGTAGAACGCCAGTTTTCTTTCTCCTGATAACGACATCCTCTCGAGTAGTCCCCTCCCGGAGATCTGAATGGGGGACTATTTCACCTCCGGAATGTTTTACCCAAGAGGACGCCATCATCATTTAACCATACAGTAAAGCTGCATGCCCTCGGGAAAAATTACGGCCGTAGTTTCCCCTTGCTTTCAGCCGTTCCCAGTACCAGCACAGCAAGGCCGTTTTGGTTAGTGTTACAAGGCCAGATCAGTCAATCATCCAGACTGTTGCCCCTGCAACTACTAAAAAGGCTGCTGCCCCTCTTCAGGAACCACACATTTGTCTGTCCTCTCAACAGATACCCCTCCGTTGTGGTTGCACCCACGGTACAGCTATCTGTATCGCAGAGGCACGCAAGCCTCCCCACCAACGGGAAGGTACATGGTTCATGGGGATAAGTTTCAGTATATCCAGTTCCATCTCAGATGAGCAGCGACCGACTCAGCGCCAGAGACAGCAACATCCATCGAGTGTTCTCAGAGGGGCAGGACAGGTGCGTATGTATGGTAAATGGGTGTAGCCGATAAGTTACACATAGTATATTTGTTAATTTCCGTTACTAAGACAATTGCAGCTAATTTGATCTTGTCTAATATGTGTTCATTGTGTATTTGCCTGCGGCCGCCATGTCTTGAGCAGTTTCAGGGCTCCATCGAGGCCTCTGGGATTAGAGACGGCGAGGGACGTGCAGTGGTGCCTATAGATAGTGTAATTAGCGTAGTAAAATAGTCACCAGTAGTTGTGAGCATGCTCCAGTGACGGGTAGGCCTAGTTGGGGTTACATATAGTAGTTTAGGGTTATAGGTAGCGTACTTCAGCTTTTCTTTATCTTAATGAGTCAATAATTTCACACACACACTAGTATTAACAATGGGCCCATAGGCTATGTCACTATTCTTTATAATTAATATTTATTGTAAAGTCTCGCAGCCGAGTATAAGACATTTTATATTGAACTTGTGTAACAGCTCTATTCATGTAAATATTCATTTCTATTAATTTTTCTATTGAAGGTACCAAATATTATCTGAGACGATTGTAAGGAATTCTTAATGCTGTATTTGTAAAGTTTTGGGGAGGCACACTTTATAAAAAGATTTAAGTATTGTGCAGGTATGGGGAACAGCGAGTGACTGCTGGACGAGAATTGACGAAAATGGCTCTGAGCACTATGGGACTTAACATCTGAGTTCATCAGTCCCCCAGAACTTAGAACTACTTAAACCTAACTAACCTAAGGACATCACACACATCCATGCCCGAGGCGCCGGTCGGTGTGGCCTTGCGGTTCTAGGCGTGGCCGCTACGGTCGCAGGTTCGAATCCTGCCTCGGGCATGGGTATGTGTGATGTCCTTAGGTTAGTTAGGTTTAAGTAGTTCTTAGTTCTAGGGGACTGATGACCACAGATGCTAAGTGCCATAGTGCTCAGAGCTATTTGAACCATTTTTTTAACCATGCCCGAGGCAGGATTCGAACATGCGACCGTAGCTTTCGCGCGGCTCCAGACTGAAGCGCCTAGAACCGCTCGGTCACATAGGCCGGCGATAATGGGGGTTCCACTGCAGAAGAGGTGCCGGACAACGAAGGTGTGCCCTAATAATGTACTTCCGAGCAATCTGCCATGTTGATCGATCTACTATTCTTGTTTCCACCTCCATCAGATGACTCCACGACTGTTGGAGTCACTCTACTAATAATATCCTGTACTGCAATTTTTTGGTCTAGATAAAACCAAATGTTACTGTCTTCCAACAGCCAACTAGCTGTCCTACGGATCTGTTCCGAATCTTGCGACCCTCAATGACAATCAAAGCCTGTACATGTGCTTGCCATCATACTGCATAGTACTGCAAATCAACAATAGGCTGTACTACCACCATACAAGCTTCCTGTCTAATGACAACGCCTCTACAGAGATGGAAGAAGGACTGGAGATAGTTCGGGATGCCATTTCCACACTTGGTTTCGAGAAACATTAGATTGGTGGCCCACACCACAAGTCGCATTCCCAGCAGGTGTCCCTTTCTCCACGCCAGGAACCACCACCACCCCACTCCACAGACGAGTGCGGCAATGTCCGTGTGTTGAGTGATTCGTTGAATGATGTTAGTGTGTGAAGGTTGTTATGGTCAACTGTTACAATGTCAGCTACATGTATATTGTTATGTTTTGTAGCTTCCAGTCTCATTTTTTTATATACGTGTCCATGTTAAAGATATCCTCGTTCCCTACCATAATGCCAGTTTGCAACAAGTTTTATTTTGTGATGCACACTATGTTACATAATATTCGATCACACAGGAATACTTACAAAACTTGTTTTTTTTTTACGCTGTACCTCTCTGTCTGACTTAAGCTGATGCCTGTCAAGCTGACTTAAGTTGATGCCTCTCAAGTGTCACTATGTGTACAAATTTTTTCTGTATGTGCCAATTGTTCCAAAATATTATGCACAATAATGGTTCAAATGGCTCTGAGCACTATGTGACTTAACTTCTGGGGTCATCAGTCGCCTAGAACTTAGAACTGATTAAATCTAATTAACCTAAGGACATCACACACATCCATGGCCGAGGCTAGATACGAACCTGCGACCGTAGCGGTCGCTCGGTTCGAGACTGTAGCGCCTAGAACCGCACGGCCACTCCGGCCGGCTATACACAATAATATGCCACAGTTACACGAGAGTATTTGTGTTTGTTTTGTGTATGTGAGCGGGATATCTGCGGTTACAATTCTGGTTAGTGGTGAATGGACCATCAGTCAACCAATCATTGTCAAAAATTTTCATCCTTTCTGTTCAGGGAAAGTGTGGTTAAATGTTTCAACCACCAAGAATAGAAATATTGTTTGTCTTTTTGGCTTCATGCAGAGGTATGTGTGTGTTTTAGTTGAGCACCAGTAGCTAATTCTTAAATGTTACCTTAATGAGAAGCTTTCAGATCCAATAGGTCAAAATTTTATTGCAGCTTCGAACTTAGCCTTCTGGTATTTGTATGACTGTGCGAGTATGTCCATGAATTACCGTGGGTTCCCTGAGATTGAATCTGTGTTGGGTGTGACTTATACGTCAATGCCAGTAAGATGATGGCAAAGTCATAAGAAAAATTCCACCTTTCATTTTATCATCAGTTTCCAATTTAATCTGCCACTTTGTTGTGACATTTTGGAAACTGTGTAGACTGATTCTTTGTGAGTGATTGACACACCACCTCTGTCAAGTGAGTCAACCACTACCAAAAATAATCTAAAGTGACTGGGGGGTAATGAGAGGTTCCATGCCCTCTTTCAAATGTTCAAATATGTGTGAAATCTTATAGCACTTAACTACTACGGTCATCAGTCCCTAAGCTTACACACTACTTAACCTAAATTATCCTAAGGACAAACACACACACCCATGCCTGAGGGAGGACTCAAACCTCCGCCTGGACCAGCCGCACAGCATGCCCTCTTTTGCATGTCGCCTCTCATATTCATCAATTTTATTACTGTTTTATGTCACTACACGGTGGTAACAGGCTGAATAAGGTTATTGTAATGAGAGCTCAAAATAATTTCCACATGATTCCTATGCATGTTGGGTTACTTCCACAGGTGGGTGACTGCACTTCTACGAATACTGAGAGGGTCATACATCAATGGGTTTAAGTGCCTGGTGGAGCGACTAACGTCGGTCAAGTTACGCCTGTTGTATGCAGGGCGAAACGACCTGTGAGACGCCTGAGTGGTGTCGCCGCAGTTCATGTGTTTACCGTTCCGGCGCGTCCGGAATGAAGCCTGTTGGCACCGACTGGCTGCATTGGCCTCATGATTCTGAGAATACTTGAGGGCCATGCCCTGATTGGCACAACTGTCTGGCACTGGAAGGCCAGTGGTCTAGGCATGTTGTTTTCGTAGCCGGTCAAACAGCAAGTTCAGTGTCCTCAGCTGAATAGCAGAGGCATGATTGGTCAACTTAAATTGAGGCTAGTTGACGTCATGAAGCCCTGCTCGAAATTGTAGAGAACGGTAGCTATTGGCGCGAATGATGTTCTGAGACAGTGTGGGGCAATTTTGGAATCAGCACTGAATGCTGATCCGTGGTTTTCGAGAGTTGAGCAATGTTGGCTTCGCTCTTGTGTTACGCGGCGCAGATGGATTCAGGATCTGACCTTCGCTGGAGTCAGAGAGTCTTGTGACTTGGTCGCACTTTTTCGGCAGAATTTAGAATTCTAGGACAGGGGTTGAAACAGAGTTCCTGCACAGCAGAAGTGGTGCCTACATCATTAGAACGCTGCCTACCGACGATGCGCTGCAGATTTCAGGTCTGGTACAGTATTTTGCGGCTTCGGCATTGTAGGACCTATCATTTGTATACCGAATCCCTCAGCAGCGCACGCGCTCGCTTTGCTACACGTCCACCTTGCTTGTTTCTCCATGTGGTCCCATTTGAGCTCTACTAATCGTGATACTGCAATATAGACGGGAGAGTAATATCTGATTCATTAGGACCTCTAGTCATTATCGTCAGTCTATTGCATCACAGAGAGTAGGAGTCCCTTGTTCTCGAGCCAACTCTTATTCTCATAATAGTTCAGTATATCGTATCCTTTAACCTACTGTTTGTGTCGACAACCATGTGCCTTTATGTTCTGATGTATAATAAATCTCATTGTAATATTTAGTCCGCATATCATTCAATAGATATACGCAGAATCCTATTTCCTCTTGTTTATTATGATAAATTTCTCTTTTTTTGCTCTGAGTAGATTACGATTTTTACTAAATTATTGTGAGTGTGCACTCCTTATTTTACCAACTAGCACGGTCCACCATCATTTTCTTTCGTTACCATTGTCCACATAATTAATTAAGTAGTATGTAAGGAGGGAGTCGAGTGCATGTCTCGTTCTCATGCAGAATTCGTCAGAATTAAAGAGATACAAACTCTTGTCCACCCCGTCACCTTGCAAGCATCTTCAGAGACAGATGTAGGTTTGTTTTGTCTACATAAAACATTTGTTTAGGGTCATTGGATGACTTCAAATTAATGAAAACAGCAGCACGCCACTTGGCTGTCTCTGCCATGTGTCCCTTTGGTGCGACAGTTGTGGAGACATACGGACCACAGAGCGACACTTCCACGCCTCTCCATCTCTGTGAGAATTGCTCCATTTGTTGAGTTTGAGGTGTTGTGAAACAGCGCCACGTCCACGCCAAACGTCCGCGCCATGCCATTTCTGTGTGAACTGGGCCTAAGAGACATCTTGGAAGTACGAGATGCATCAACCAAGTGAATGTTCTGTGAGCACTACATAACATCGCGTTTCATCCTCTTTATATTTCGTTGCACCTGCCACTTCATAGCAATGACTTCCAAAATTGGTTACCGTTCTCTGAATGTAATCTACAGGTAGTTCCAGTTTTCAAGAAGAGTCGTCGAGCAGATGCCCAAAACTATAGGCCTATATCTCTGACATCGATCTGTTGTAGAATTTTAGAACATGTTTTTTGCTCGCGTATCATCTCATTTCTGGAAACCCAGAATCTACTCTGTAGGAATCAACATGGATTCCGGAAACAGCGATCGTGTGAGACCCAACTCGCTTTATTTGTTCATGAGACCCAGAAAATATTAGATTCAGGCTCCCAGATAGATGCCATTTTCCTTGGCCTCCGGAAGGCGTTCGTTACAGTTCCGCACTGTCGCCTGATAAACAAAGAAAGAACCTACGGAATATCAGACCAGCTGTGTGGCTGGATTGAATTTTTAGCAAACAGAACACAGCATGTTGTTCTCAAAGAAAAGATGTCTACAGAGGTTAAAGTAACCTCCTTCGTGCCACAGGGGACTGTTATGGGACCATTTCTTTTCACAATATATATATAAATGACCTAGTATATAGTGTCGGAAGTTCCATGCGGCTTTTCACGGATGATGCTGTAGTATACAGAGAAGTTGCAGCATTAGAAAATTGCAGCGAAATGCAGGAAGATCTGCAGCGGATAGGCAATGACCCTTAACATAGACAAATGTAATGTATTGCGAATACATAGAAAGAAGGATCCTTTGTTGTATGATTATATGATGGTGGAACAAACGCTGGTAGCAGTTACTTCTGTAAAATATCTGGGAGTATGCCTACAGAACGATTTGAAGTGGAATGATCATATAAAATTAATTGTTGGTAAGGCGGGTACCAGGTTGAGATTCATTGGGAGAGTCCTTAGAAAATGTAGTCCATCAACAAAGGAGGTGGTTTACAAAACACTCGTTCGACCTATACTTGAGTATTGCTCATCAGTGTGGGATCTGTACCAGATCAGGTTGACAGGAGATAAAGCAGATCCAAAGAAGAGCGGCGCGCCTCGTCTCAGGGTTATTTGGTAACCGTGATAGCGTTACGGAGATGTTTAGCAAACTTAAATGGCAGACTCTGCAAGAGAGACGCTCTGCATCGCGGTGTAGCTTGCTGTCCAGGTTTCGAGAGGGTGCGTTTCTGGATAAGGTATCGAATATATTGATTCCCCCTACGTATACCTCCCGAGGAGATCACGAATGTAAAATTAGAGAGATTCGAGCGCGCACAAAAGCTTTCCGGCAGTCGTTCTTCCTGTGAACCATACGCAAATGGAAAAGGAAAGGGACGTAATGACAGTGCCACGTAAAGTGCCCTCCGCCACACACCGTTGGGTGGCTTGCGGAGTATAAATGTAGATGTAGAAAATGTAAAGTGACACGGCACATCCATGATTTTTTTGAAAATAGGAATCATCATTTACGGATGCATGGACAAGTCAATCTTCGCAATATGTGTAAGTAGGCTGTTTAGATTTTTTTATGTTGGCAACGTCACGTAGCGCTCCGTATGAAAATCACTGACTGTGCTGTGTGCAGTCTGTGGCTGGTTTGCATTGTTGGAATATTTGCTATTGTAGTGTTGGGCAGTTGGATGTGAACTACACGTAGCGTTTCGCACTTGGAGGTGAGCCGCCAGCAGTGGTGGATGTGGGGAGAGAGATGGCAGAATTTTGAGAGCGGACAATCTGGACGTGTGTCCATCAGAAAGAGTAAATTTGTAATACTGGATATCATGAACTGATATATTTATATGATGACTTTTGAATATTATTAAGGTAAATACATATTTTGTTCTCTATCAAAATCTTTCATTTGCTAACTATGCCCATCAGTAGTTAGTGACTTCAGTAGTTTTATTTAGCTGGCAGTTTTGGCGCTCGCTGTATTGCAGTAGTTCGAGTAACGAAGATTTTTGTGGGGTAAGTGATTCATGAAAGGTATAGGTTATTGTTAGTCAGGGCCATTCTTTTGTATGTATTATTATAAGTCAGACTGCGTTGCACTGAAAATCGTTATTTGATTTTCAAACAGCTGAGCAAAACTGAACGTATTTAGACATTCCGCTCTTTAGTTATTCTGATCAACACTAAACTGACACACAATATTTTTAATGAGACGTTTATTATCCCCAAAGGACAGCGTTAGCACTTTGAATGGAAAACACGCGCTAAAGTGACCACTTTTCTATCTGTATTTGAAGCATCCTGCATTTTAGATCCGAAGTTGATATAGAAACTCATGTTTAAGAGTATCGATGTGATTTCAATATTTCTTGTGTGGTCCACCTTCATGCCATTAAGTGTGTATCTATTTTCTTGAAACAGGAAGGCGAATGTGTTATGTATAATTCACAATGTTGTGGCTGTAGGGCTTCCATCCTTCATCGTAAGTTTCCCTTCCAGGTGCAGGAACCTGCTACTCAGAAGTGTTGATTCATCTTTGTGTTAAATCAGAATCCATATCTCATCATTATTACTAAACGTTGTTAACGCATATTACTGAATTACCAGTTAATTCGCACAGTCTACTAGTTCTACCGTACATTGGGAGTGCGATAGAAACTTGTTGAGGTGCCGAGTAACTTTATGTATGTTACCCCCCAGTGACTGTTCAGACATTAGAACATCTCGAGATGAAAACTGTGGATCAGTATGGGAAACTAGTTAATTTTTATGGAGAGGAGATCCTGGTGTATCACCATTTGAATCAGTATGAGTTTAAAGCATAAAAACAATGCACATGGCTGTCAGTACATCACTGTGCAGTGAAAGGACAATGGGACAACACTTGAGAATTAAGAATTTCTTGGATCAGTGAAAGTGAAACTGTGCAATGACTCCACTCGTTATAACAGCCAAAATTCAAAATGACAAGCAGATCACTCCTCAGGAATATTTCTGCCACAAACCTTTTGCTTTAACAACGTTTAGTAATAATGATGAGATGGAATATACATGGAGAACTTGAATGGATGAACAAGATTCGCATTGATAAAGCAGAGTATACAGCACAGGCGGCCACCAAGGAGTCCAGAAACAAGAAAAGAAGAATAAACTTGGAAAATGATATACAGTATGGCGCAGGGTGCTTCTGAGTGACTAAAAATTTAAAAAAAATTAAGCATATATTAAGTGAATTACAGTCTTTTGAAACTTTAGAAGCTGTTTCTGAAAATCTACATTGTCTGTTGCATTTTTTCCTAAATCTCAGGAACTACATCGAGTAGAGAATTTAAATTTTCAGAGCGTATTAACATAAGTATCCTGAGTCTACTGGAATAAAAGAAGAACATAATGTTAGGCATAATTAAAATTATTTAGGATAATGTGCAAGAAAAGGCACACAAAATGTTAACTGTGTAATTAAAAAATTGTATTTCCGAAAGCACTGGATGAAATGCAATTATTGTAATTCGGTAGACTCAGAACATACAGTTTAATGTCCTGTAAAAGTTCCATATCAACGGCTACAGTGTTTTCTGAAATAAAGAGAAGCCAAGTCACTAAATTTAACATTGTCGGGATATGGCGTTCCAACTCCCCTTAGTTCACATTTGAATAATGACTGCTACTAAGGGGAGAATGAAATGGCAAAAGCACATGGCTGGTTGCAGCTGCAGTGGTGGTGGTGGTGTTCATGTGGCGGTGGAGAGTGTAGGCAATCACTGCACAAAGGACCGTGTGCAGGACTGAGGGGAAGCAGGCTGTGTAGGGGCAGGACTAACTGCAAGTGGACTGGAGGAGAGGGGCTTCTGTGGCAGCCTACCCCACCCACAGTGGACGTTCATGGTGGTACGAGCAGTAGCAGTAGCAGTAGTGTGAGTCATACAACTCCTTGGTGTGCATCCACTCAGCATGGCCCAGAAGAAGTGGCGATGATGAAACTTGGTCTGTAGCAGTGCTCCGTGTGATCACTGTTGTTTTTAATGTTCTTCTTCTTTGGACAAACTCGACTATAAAACATTTGATTGAAAGCACTGGGTAAACAAGAGCACTTTTCTTCCAGTAATTTTCAGGTCTGTAGCGGGGTGTCATTAAAATTCTGCCACTATATTTCGGCCCAGAGACGCCCGAACATCCTCAGGTGAGCAGACGAAGCACTGAAGAGACCTAATGCAGTCATGGTATTTATAGCGAATTCCACGCACGCGAATCGTACTGGGGGTTTACGACGCATGCGTTAGAAGGTGACATGCATGATGCAGCCAAGTTGTGTGTGCTGCCCTCAGTGATGAAGTAAGAACAAACTAATCGCTAAGTATCGACTGAGTATGTCGATTACGTTGTGACTGCATCATTTTAATAATAGGATTCCAATTTTTATCAAGCTGACAGCCGTTGTTACTATTCATTAAATTATAAGCAACACGTATTTCCACGGATTCTTTAATTACAGAGTCCCAGAAGCTGGAAACCGGTGCTAAAAATTTGGTGTTGTTGTATTCCATAGAATGTCCCATGGAAATGCAATGTTCTGCCACTGCTGAATTTAAAGGTTGCCACAGACGGGTGTGTCTTTCATGTTCTACACAGCGTTCGTGGACCGTTCGTGTCGTCTTACCAACATATGCAGAGCTACACTCAGAAGGATTTTATAAACACCTGCCTTCCTCAATTGTACATCATCTTTAACGGATCCATCTTAGGCCCTGCTCTTTGCTGGTGGACGGAAGATGACATTAATATTATTCTTCCTAAACAATCTGCCTATTTTAGAGGACACGTTCCTGGCATATGGAAGGAAAGCAGTTGATTTATAGTGTCATTTATAGTGTTTGGCTTAGGATGCTGATGAATGTAAAAGGTCTCCTGAAGTATCACCTGCTAACGAACCTGAAGGCAGAAAAAAGAAGAAATATATGCAATTTGAAAAGGAAAAAATGTAATTGCCGTAGAAATTCTAGCGGAGAGTACATTTCTGATGAAATAGGACAAACTGCTGGTGTTATAATTCGTGGTCCTGAATGTAATTGTAAAACAAGTGTTGGAGCAAAATTCATAAATGTGTAAAGCCGATATTTCATTCTTTGTGGGATATGGGTGATTTCAATAATCAAAATAATTACCTTCTGAGGAATATTAAGAGGTAACAAGGGCAAAGTAGGTAACTATGCTTAATGAAAATCTAAAATAAATGTTTTATATCATGTACTTTTTATGAATTAAGTATTATTATTTTGATCAATATATTTTACTTTTTTAGGCACCCAGAGAAAAGGAAAAGCGCAGTTTCACAGCAAATAGCTACTTTTTTTGTATCAGGTTAAGGTTAATTCCTGCAATACTTTGGTATGCAGAGAAGCATGTTTAAGTGTACAGAACAATCAAGGACCTCTTAAGAACTTACAAAGACACTTGCATGATGGACACTCCAATTACCCAAAGGACAGAAGAAGTATTTACAGATTTAGTTACTGTTACTTCCCAGGAAAACTACAATTTTGTTCTATTCTACTTATTTACCCAGTGTTTTTCTTTAAGTATCATATTCAAACATAAATTCACTAAATTTCTCTGACCTGGGCATTTGCATTTAAAATTGCTTTTATTCTTTTTCTTTGCTTCCAGAAAGAAAGGGAATCCATCAAGGAAAATATCACCAGATGCAGTTCAGACAGTTCGCAACTTCATAAATAATATACCTAAGGACCCCAGTCATTACAGTCACTCACAGAACCCTAATAAAGTGTACTTTAACCATGACATGTCGATTACTTCATTACATCAAGAACATTATTTGAAATATTGTGAAGAAAGCAATGCACCACAACTAAAAGTTTCGAAATTTCCGCATATTTTTAACCATGATTTTAATATTGGTTTTAAACTGCCATGTTGAGGCACATCATGTATGTGATGAATTTCAAATTCGAGTAAAAAATGGACAATTTAGCAACTCTGAAAATATGGTTAGAAGATTAAAAACTGAAAGGGACCCACATCATGCCAAAGCACCTTCTGGACAAAACATCATTACACAACGTTCCAAGTTAGCTAGGGAAAATCTTGGGGAACATCATAGAATAGCCTTTGATCTACAACAAGCATTTCCAACATAAAGGCTGATACCTGGGCCTGCATTCTATAAGCGAAAGTTGTTGATGTATAATTTTGTGTCTGGGTCTGCATTCTACACGAGGAAATTGTGGATGTATAGTTTTGGTGTTCATGATTGTGGGTCTGAAACAGAACATACATTCGTGTGGAGTGAAGCTGAAGCAAAGCGTGGATCTGATGAGATAGGAAGCTGTCTGATAAAATTACTAGAAATAGAAAAGTCGCAAGCAAACATTCTTCACATTATTAACAATAATGGGTAATTGATGCACTAGACAGGTGACTAATGTGTTTGGTAAATTTAAACCTGTTGAACATTAGTTTCCACAAGTTGGACACACTCGTTTGTCCTGTGACCGAGATTTCGGTCGAATTGAGAACGATGTTAAGAACAGAAACTCGACTGTGTACACCTCTGATGACTGGTTCACAGACATTAAAGAATCGTGCAAGAAGAAGCAGTTTTCAGTCGTTAAAATTAAGCAAGTAGACTTTATAGATCTGACCCATTGCAGATAAATATTTCAAAGAAGGACAAACATGATGATGGATCTCAGACCGATTTTCTGAAGCGACAGCTTTTCGATTTGATTAAGAAATGTTATCACATCTAAAAGTGAAGTATCAGTATGCTGAGTCTGAAGAATTCAGATCTGTAAATATCACTAGAAAAAGACGAGCACATCGGGAGCTTAATCCATTTCAGCTATCAAGGAAATACTTCAAACCCATTCCAGTTTGGGACAAAAAACTCAAAGATGTTATGTCATTAACGCCATATATATTTCAGATGTTGTGAAGAGAGTGAAACAAGGGACGAAATGATGAAATGACACAGAGGTGTTAGATATTGGCTACATTGTTTGAAGTATTCTAGTCACTGTCGTTGCAAGTTATATTATATGCTGATGTTCAAATTTTTGTACGCCTTATCTTCATTTAGTATGAGACAGGCCAAAGCCCAATGTTATGTCATACAGGGATTAAATATTTCTTTATTAATAATATTTAACTTTCTTCACAATATAACTCTGCACATATGTACATTAACACAATGGAGAAATAAACTATTTTTGTCAGATACCCAGGAAATCTAAAATATGATATATCGAGTTATTCAAAATTTTAAAACGCTCTCCTTACAAATTTTCATTTTGTGACCTTGGATTATATCATCCTCACCCTTTCAATTAGCATATCCAGTGGCGTCTTTTCAATTCCAATGTCAAATCGAAACACAATTACAGCATTACATTTTCCAGTCCGTCTTTCAATTGATCTAACAGTAACCAAATCTGCGCATTTTTTTTAAATAAGGACAAACATAACTCTACATTCACATACGTTAGTAACCTTTTCTGTTAGCGCTACTGCAAAATTCTGATTAGCTATTTCTGCACCAGTGTGAAAAATTTCAAATGAATCAATCTAATTTATTGAATCAACATTAAGTTCTTTCCATTAGACTATGTATTGTTTGCTAAATACAGTTAGGTGCTTCACCTACCAGTCAGTGGTTCTCAAAATACTAATATTTCTTCCAAACAGATCTGTTGCTAGAAACTTTGGTTTTACATAGCTTTCTGCATCTAATGTTGAAAATACATCTGCTACTAACGACTCAAATTCTTTGATTTGACCTATGACAGGTACAAAATCATCTTTCAAGGAGGGAGGAACGTTGGTTTCTACCCTAGCATCATCTGCTGCATTTATAACATCATCATATAAATTACATACATTCTCAACATTAGCTGTAGCATTTGTGCCAATTTCCAATGTAGTTAGTTTTTGGTTAACAGTTTAGGGCCTGGTTTTGTGTTTGTGACTCTGTCATCTAGTTTTGAATTTAATATTGTTAACTGATATTTAGATTCATCTTTAAACCCTGTTATTTGGTTACTTAGTTCAACTTTACATAGCAAAAGTCGATTTTCTGAATTAATCTTTACATTATTACATCGCCTGGAAATTTGTTAATCTACATTATTTCTTACACCATTTAAGCTGTCACAAATCTGAATTTTCAAATCACTTTTTGACCTGTCATAACTTTCAGAAATTGTATTCTTTCTTTTGACTGATTGTTTTCCTAGATACTTTTTAACTAATTATACCTTTTAGCCATTTCACTCGCAATCTTACCGTCTTAAAAAATTTGATAGTTTGTGTCAGAAATTTGTCTGTAATTTTCAGGTAGTAACATTGTTATGTTCAACAGAAACTACCCTAATGATAGCTTGTTTTCAGACTCTACAGAATTTTCCATGCCTTAGTTTTTACATTGATAGAAGTCTACAAAAATAGTTTTATATGAAAGAAGAGGTCAAGAACCAACAACATTTATGATACTGTTTCCTGGTCTGATGGGATAATGAAAGAAGGGAAAAACTGGAATGAAATACTTAGGTTTCACTGCTATGCATCTCAACATATCCTTGTTGTCATCATGTTCTACTGTTCACAGTTCATAATTGATTTCTACTCCATCGAATTTTACATCCATCTTAAATCTCTTTTAGATTATCTGACAAATACAGCAGTGATTAATAATTACTCCTACAATATTAAAGCCCATGATGAACCATCCACATGTCACACATGATACTTCAATAATGTCTATATAATGACTTGTTCTCTGAACGGAATTTCTTCATTATTCTAAAGCAAGTGTCACTGAAGGGTATTTTCAATTTACTGATATATAACTTTTAACTTAGCTGACTGTCTTGAAGCTAATCTTGTTGTCTTCTTTTCAGGGTATGACTTAGATTCCCAGATTTTCCTGTGTACAGAAATATAATATTTCTATGTTCATTTTAAAAGTAAAACAGTTTCTTCATTGGATATTCTGTAATCATCATTTCATAGACAACTGGATCTCAAGATATGTCTCACAAAAATCTCCAAAAGACTCTTCTTTTCACAACTAAAAATTGCTAATTCTTACAACTTCCACACTCTATCATACAATCACTCTTCACATAAAGTGCAAACATGAAGTACTGTGGAGATAACATTTTAGACCATGGCCAATACCATTTCTTTCTCCACAGCAATACTGTCCAAATAAAACAAGTAATTACTCTGAAGTTCCTGAAACCATTAATTTTTCTTACATCGGGTGTAAGGAAAATGTTTGTTTTTGCCATGAAAATGACACTTAGCTTTATTCTGACGACTATGGGGAATAAACAAGGCACTCGTTGTTACTGAAATATACATTGTTCAAAAATTATCCCAAGAACTAAGCTACAGGAATTGTTATAAAAAGAAGTATGTAAAAGAAATATTTTATTTCTATAAATTAAAGTCATAACTACTTGAAGCTGTCTGTAATGTAACGCCAAACACTGCCTTGGTTTATTTTCCTCTGTGAGTCACCTTTGTAAGAATTACATATTCAACAGTTTAGCTGTCAGTATGAACTGCCTCTTACTCAAAACATTAATGATACATCACATTTTTTGTATAATTTAGGTGCTTCAGAATCATATACACTCCTGGAAATTGAAATAAGAACACCGTGAATACATTGTCCCACGAAGGGGAAACTTTATTGACACGTTCCTGGGGTCAGATACATCACATGATCACACTGACAGAACCACAGGCACATAGACACAGGCAACAGAGCTTGCACAACGTCGGCACTAGTACAGTGTATATCCACCTTTCGCAGCAATGCAGGCTGCTATTCTCCCAAGGAGACGATCGTAGAGATGCTGGATGTAGTCCTGTGGAATGGCTTGCCATGCCATTTCCACCTGGCGCCTCAGTTGGACCAGCGTTCGTGCTGGACGTGCACACCGCGTGAGACGACGCTTCATCCAGTCCCAAACATGCTCAATGGGGGACAGATCCGGAGATCTTGCTGGCCAGGGTAGTTGACTTACACCTTCTAGAGCACGTTGGATGGCACGGGATACATGCGGACGTGCATTGTCCTGTTGGAACAGCAAGTTCCCTTGCCGGTCTAGGAATGGTAGAACGATGGGTTCGATGACAGTTTGGATGTACCGTGCACTATTCAGTGTCCCCTCGACGATCACCAGAGGTGTACGGCCAGTGTAGGAGATGGCTCCTCACACCATGATGCCGGGTGTTGGCCCTGTGTGCCTCGGCCGTATGCAGTCCTGATTGTGGCGCTCACCTGCACGGCGCCAAACACGCATACGACCATCATTGGCACCAAGGCAGAAGCGACTCTCATCGCTGAAGACGACACGTCTCCATTCGTCCCTCCATTCACGCCTGTCGCGACACCACTGGAGGCGGGCTGCACGATGTTGGGGCGTGAGCGGAAGACGGCCTAACGGTGTGCGGGACCGTAGCCCAGCTTCATGGAGACGGTTGCGAATGGTCCTCGCCGATACCCCAGGAGCAACAGTGTCCCTAATTTGCTGGGAAGTGGCGGTGAGGTCCCCTACGGCACTACGTAGGATCCTACGGTCTTGGCGTGCATCCGTGCGTCGCTGCGGTCCGGTCCCAGGTCGACGGGCACGTGCACCTTCCGCCGACCACTGGCGACAACATCGATGTACTGTGGAGACCTCACGCCCCACGTGTTGAGCAATTCGGCGGTACGTCCACCCGGCCTCCCGCATGCCCACTATACGCCCTCGCTCAAAGTCCGTCAACTGCACATACGGTTCACGTCCACGCTGTTGCGGCATGCTACCAGTGTTAAAGACTGCGATGGAGCTCCGTATGCCGCGGCAAACTGGCTGACACTGACGGGGGCGGTGCACAAATGCTGCGCAGCTAGCGCCATTCGACGGCCAACACCGCGGTTCCTGGTGTGTCCGCTGTGCCGTGCGTGTGATCATTGCTTGTACAGCCCTCTCGCAGTGTCCGGAGCAAGTATGGTGGGTCTGACACACCGGTGTCAATGTGTTCTTTTTTCCATTTCCAGGAGTGTATGTCACTCTCGATATGTGTACGACATGGCAATACACTCCCTTGTCACAATCGATTGTGAGATAGGCAGGAACGTCCATACAATCCACTGTCATAAAAGCCTGTACTTTAGTCCCATACACAAAAGTGAGCCCTCTGGGCAAAGCAGCAGAAGTACCAGCAGGTGTTTCCTGAGTCTCCCATAGATCTTCAACATCAATAACAAGTCGGCAGTGGAACACCCATATTGTGAGCTTTTTCCCTGCAACTACATACCTGTCTGATAATACCCATAGCTGCACGTTGGGAAAAGTGGAGGTGGCTGTAGGGCAGTTTGTCGCTATTTTCGAGTGATGTTGTCGACTAGAGCAAACATCAAAGTGGAAATACTCACACACACACGTGATCAGAAAAAAAATTGGGAGGTGGGGCTGGCAGGGGGTGGTTGAGTGCACAGGTAGCTGTAGGACAATCCAGTAGGATAATACCCTCAAAAATAAATAAAGTAAATAAATATCTTACATACTTCCTCTCCAGCAGCTCAGCACTGACTGAGTCTTTTTCCTACCTGTTCACAAGTGGGGTAAGGGAGGGGAAGTGGGAGAGGGGCTAGGGGTGAGGAAGACATCTTGGTCTACAGGTTTATGGTGCAGGTGTTACAACAGGAAGTAACAACTTGAGAAAGAGCATAGGTTGATTCCCGAGATTTCGAATATCAAAGGACACCGACTTCCAATCCTGGGTCACTGGACTGTAAGATCAAAGATAGCCACTGCCCTGCGGCTGCCAGCTGATTGGGAGACAGCACTCTTGGTGCCCTGTGGGTGGCTAGCGAACGAACTAGTTTGTCAGTTGAGCGATGACAGATGAAGACACTCAGCACTTTCGCCAGGTGCTGTATGAGTTACAATCAGGGCTTGGAGGAGGGTGCTTCTGTTCTCAAATGTCTGTGCACACAAGACCTAGGCAGTATTTAGTGCTATGCTCTATTTGTGGAAGAAATTAAATTATTTGATTTGCAAAATGTATATGTGATGTTCATGTGTGTGTTGCATTTTGATCCGTTGTTTACATGTGGTGGCATTTTTCACGACAATTTCGATCTATAATCAGAGCAGTGAAGCATTTTCCGTCACTTGTGGTAGCAATTGTTGAACTATAATCTGTGTGTGTTTGAAGCATCAGGCCTGTATGTTAACTGTTAGCTCGGTTTTGAATGGTATGTGATTTCTTTAACTGCTGGCTCACACAATGGTAGTTCTGTATAGACTGAATCAGCAGGTGCTCCTTCTGCTGGCGCATTGTGTGGTCCACAACAGTTGTTTCTCTGCAGCAGGCAATGTGGCTCACAAGAGCAGTTTCTCTGAGATCTCACAATCTGTGTGGGTGATGGGCTCGTCCCACATGCATGATGTCACGATAGTCGCTTTGAGACATGCCATCAGCCCACAGGTGTCCACAGCAAATGGAGCTGCTAGCGCTTCTGTGGCATGTATGGCCTATTAAGATCTTTCTACGTGTACGATAGGTATTTAGTATTCTTTTTAACACTGTGAAGGTGTGAGTATCTGTTTCGTGATATTGAAGCAGTATTTAGTATTATGATATGTAATTAGAACATTGGACAGTTTTCGACCTCCATGGCTTGCAAATGCCTGTACTTGAAGCCTGGTGCCCGGCTACCAGACATATGCACGGGCAACACAAAATGGCAGCTAATTACTTAGATAACAAATTAAAGGCTAATGACATTTTCTGTGACCTGTTAAAAGCCTTGACTGTGTGAGTAACACCGTTCTCTTACGTAAATTAGAATATTATGTTGTCACCAGTAGGGCTGTGAAGCGTTTCAGTCTTACCTAACTAACACGACACAAAGGGTGTTGTTGCGAAATACCTATGAAGTAAGCAGTCAGTCTTCACCTGTTTGGGAATTAATTACGTGTGGTGTTCCTGAAGGCTCCATCTTGGGTCCATTACTTTCTCTTGTGTACATTAATGATCTCTCGTATGTTACATTGCCAGAAAAACAAACATTGCAATACATAGCAAGTCAAGTACAGATTTAGAAAGGGCTGCTAATCAAATTTTCACTGATATTAATAAATGGTTTAAGGCTAATTCACTGTCATTTAACTTTGAAACGATCCACCATATGCAGTTCAGGAGCTGTTAGAGATTTCCTTCCAGCATGTGTATAACACATGAAGACATGAAGATCAAAGAGGTTGACAGTGTTAAATTTTTAGGATTACTATTGTATACTAAACTCAGTTGGGGAGGACACACCACATAATTGCTGAAGCGCCTAAACAAAGCTGTATTTTCATTGATAATGATGTCAGATGTAGGGGATATAAATATAAAAAACTTAAATGCTTTGCTTACTTTCATTCTATTATGTGATATGGGATCATACACAAGAAGAGCTTCAGCCACAAAGAGTGCAGGCTGAACACAAGAAGAACATAGATACAGGAACCAGAGGTACAACAGCTGTAAATTGTCATAGCTGTGTTGGAAAACTACCAGAGCTCCAAGCGCTGGTGCTCAAATCATTATAGGCTCTGAAAGCTGACTAAAGCCTGAGATAAGCTCAGCCAAAATTGTTGCGAAGAACCTAATGGTGTTCCGAAAGGATAGGCCAAACATGGTTGGCAGTGGAGTGCTTCTTGCTGTTAGAAGTAGTTTATCTTGGCAAGATATTGAAGTAGATAGTTCCTGTTAGTATGGACAGAGGCCATTGTTGGCAAACGGAATAAAATAATAATTGAATCCTTTTACTGACCTCCCAATTCAGATGACACAATTGCTGAAAGGTTCAAAGAAAACTTGGGTTTGATTTCAAACACGTATCCGACCCTTACGATTATAGTTGGTGGTGACTTTAATTCACCCTTGATATGTTGACGAAAATACATGCTTAACTCCAGAAGTACGCATGAAACGTAGTCCAAAATTGTGCTAAACGCATTCTCTGAAAATTATTTCAAGCAGTTTATTTGTGAGCCCATGCGAATAGTAAATTGTTGTGAAAACACACTAGACCTCTTAGCAACAAATAGTCCTGAGTTAGTAACGAGCGTCAAAATGGATACAGGGATTAGTGAACACAGGGTTGTCGTAGCAAAACTGAATATTGTAACCCCCCCAAATTCTCCAAAATAAACGAGATATATACCTAGTCAAGAAAGCAGGCAAAAATTCACTTGACACCTTCTTGAGTGACAATCTCCACTCCTTCCAAATTGATGATATGAGTGGAGACCAGATAGGGCTTGAATTCAGAGAAATGGTATCAGCAACAACTGAGAGATTTATACCAAATAAATTAACAGACGACAGAGCTGATACTCCTTGGTACACAAAACGGATCAGAACACTGATGCAGAAACAACGAAACAAACATGACAAAGTTAGACAGATGCAAAATTCCCAAGGTTGATGATCTTTTACAGAAACTGGAAACTTAGTGCTGACTTCAATGTGAGGTGCTTATAATAGTTTCCACAACGAAACTTTGTCTCGAAACCTGGCAGAAAATCCAAAGAGATTCTGGTCGTATGTGAAGTATATTAGCGGCAAGAAACAATAAATGCGTTCTCTGCGCGGTAGCAATGGAGATACTATCACAGACAGTGTTGCCAAAGTTGAGTTACTAAACACAGTCTCCCGAAATGCCTTCACAAAAGAAGAACAAGTAAATATTCCAGAATTCGAATCAAGAACAGCTGCCAACATGAGTAACATAGAAGTAAATATCCTCAGCGTAGTGAAGCACCTTAAATCACTTAATAGAAGCAAGTCTTCTGGTGCAGACTGTATACCAGTTACATTCCTTTCACAGTATGCTGATGCATTAACTCCATACTTCACAATCATATGCAACTGTTCACTCTACGAAAGATCCATACCCAAAGACTGGAAAGTCACACCTATATTCAAGAAAGGTAGTAGGATTGATCCACTTAATTACAGGCAGCATGATGACTTCAGATCTTAAGTCTCATAGTGCTTAGGGCCATTTGAACCATATGCAGCAGGAATCTGGAACATATAATATGTTCGAACATTATGAATTACCTCAAAGAAAATGGTCTATTTACGCACAGTGGACATAGGTTTAGGAAACATCGTTTCTGTGAAACGCAACTAGTTCTTTATTTGCATGAAGTGTTGAGTGCTATTTACGAGGGATTCTGATTTGTTACATATAACTGGATTTGTGGAAGGCTTTTCACACTGTACCATACAAGCCGCTTGTAGTGAAATTCTGTGCTTATGGAATATCGTCTCAGTTATGTGACTGGATTTATGATTTCCTGTCAGTTCGTAGTAACTGACGGAAAGTCAATGAGTAAAACTGAAGTGATTTCTGGCGTTCCCCAAGGTAGCGTTATAGGACCTTTGCTGTTCCTTATCTATATAAACGATTTGAGAGACAATCTGAGCAGCCATCTTAGGTTGTTTGCACATGATGCTGTCGTTTATGAACTAATAGAGTCATTAAAAGACCGAAAGAAATTAGAAACGATTTAGAAAAGATATCTGAATCGTGGGAAAATTTACTGTTGTCCCTAACGAAAAATGTGAGGTCTTCCATGTGAGTGCAAAACGGAATCCGTTAAACTTCGGTTACACGATAAATCAGTCAAATATAAAGGCCGTAAATACAACTAAATACCTAGGAATTACAATTTGAACAAGTTATATTCGAAGGAACACATAGAAAATGTTGTGGAAAGGCTAACCAAAGACTGCATTTTATCGGCAGGACACTTAGAAAATGTAACTCATCTACTAAGGAGACTGCCTACACTAAGCTTGTCTGTCTTCTATTAGAATACTGCTGCGCAGTATGGGATGTGTACCAGATAGGATTGACAGAATACGTCGAAAAAGTACAAAGAAGGGCAGCACATTTTGTATTATTGCAAAGTATGGAAGTGACTCTCACTGAAATGATACAGGATTTGGGCAGGGCATCATTAAAAGAAAGGCCTTTCTCGTTGCGAGAGAATCTGCCCATGAAATTCCAATCACCAACTTTCTCCTCTGAATGTGAAAATATTTTGTTGATGCCGACCTAGATAGGGAGAAACGATCACCACGATAAAATAAGGGAAATTAGAGATCATACAGAAAGATATAAGTTTTTGTTCTTTCCGCACTCATTTAAATGTGATTTGCAGAGTATCCATGTAGCAGTAGATGTAGATATTATCAGGTAACTCGTCAAACCGAGCAAAAGTGATTAGAGTGCAAAAGCATGTAATACGACTCATTTGTCATGTGAATTCAAGACCACTAGGAAGAAACCTGTTCAAGGATCTTTGTATTCAGACCACTGCTTCTCAATATATTTATTCCTTAATGAAATTTGTTGCAAGTAATATATCTCTATTTACAGCCAACAGCTCAATCTATATTATGAGTAGGAGGAATAGGGACAATCTACATAAAGTCCTACAATAACTTACCTTGGTCCAAAAAGCGGTCCAATATTCAGGAACACTTATCTTCTATTAATTCCCAGCAACCATTAAAAACGATGTTTCAGATAGAGCACCGTTTAAACAGTGTATGAAAGTGTTTTTGACAGGCAAGTCAATGAATATCTTAACAGGGACTGTTAGATCAGTTTAAGTAAAAATGTCTGTTAGATTTCAGTTTTGACATCACTTGATCCCAGCAGTGAGGATTAGGTATTTTGTGTCTGATAAATGTTTCATTCTGACAGTGTGTTAATTCTGAAAATATTTGTAGTTCCAGTTTACTGTTATGTATTCACCTATTTTGAGAATCTTCTGACAAATGATCAGGGTAGTCAGTATTATATACAAATGTTTTATGTTTCTATGCCATACTCTCTGATTTGTTACACATCAATGAGAATCTTCTCATTTTCGGCTCTATGGAAAGAAAACTGAATCATGCCATTCCTTTTTGCTTGCAGTTATAACATCATAAGAATTGGAGGCAGGGGTTAAGACATGAGTTCTACCTAAGTGGGGGAGGAGATGGGAGGAGTCTTGTCTCCCACAATCTAATTAAAGAAAGAATATGCAAATTGAGTTGAACAATAAATTATTCTCAATGAACACTGATTTGAAATTCACATTATGTGATCCTTCCTCACCAACATCTTAGCACAGATTGAGTCTTTTTCCCACCAGTTTCCAGATGAGGGAGAGGTAAGAAGAAGTGGGGTTGGGGAATTCCTGGGTGGTGGAAACCTGACTCAAAACTGAACTGGGAAGATAGTGACAAAAAAGAGTCGCTTATGGCAGAGGGGGAAGTGGAGTGGTGGGAGGTCTCTCAGAAGGGCAGATTATCCCCAAAGGATGATAAATCAATCGCAGCATGTCATAAACCACTTAGCAGAATAACGGTTTAATGGGAGGGGGATAATTTACCCCTGAATGTATACTTGCCCTGAATGTATGCAACCCACTAAAGTGCGCCACAACTCTCTTTCCTCTACTACTAACATCATTACAGAGTAACATGTTTCTTTATTCTGGGAACAAAATTCAGTCTCCAATTCTGCATCCTACTACGAGTGACTGACAGATGCACCATATGTTTGTAATAATGAATACTGACAATAATTGGCGAACTTAGTAGTATTGCCTAATTTAGGAAGGATTAATTTATCACAGCATGAAAATCTTGTTTCCAGTTATATTACACAGTTATCCAATACCTCGAAGCCCACCTGTTTGTCATTTGACATCAATGGACTGTCAATGTACTCACCTACCATTTCAGCCATTTTCATTGAAGCTTCAGCTTGTGAATTAGTAAAGCGTTTCATGGAATTTGAAAAGTCGATCAACTTATCTTCATTTCTTAAGTTTCTCATGGATGCTATGCATTTTGAGACAGCATTGTTGCAAAACTATGGGTCATTGTCTTTTTCTGAAGAATGTTGAAAAGCATTTCAGTCTTTGACAATACGTTTTGACTAACAGAGAGAAGAAAAACAAATACAAAGTCTAGAAGGCAATTTTTGAAATCACAGGCATTTGTGGTGGTCGTTGCACTTGAGACTAAACTCTCAATTACTTCATTTAAAACGTCAATTAGCTCCAGACAGTTTTTGTGATTGGCAGTTACTATTCTGGCGTTACAGTTCGAAGGAATGCGTTTGCCAACAATTTCTGTGCATTCGGATGACTGGTGGAAGATAGCAGGAATACACTGAAGAACAAAGAAAAAAGTTTTTACTGGTTTAAAGACGTATGTCTTTGTTGCAAGACTAAATTTACACAATGTGCAAAACAGTGAGTAAAAAGAAAGTTGGGACCAATTTCATGGACATTAACTAGCAGGACATTTTATTCTTGTGAGAATGGAAGCACCAACAAAGGTTTGGTCCAATAATTTGTTCTCGATGACATAATTCCAAAACAAACCATTCAGCACAATGATTTAAGCAGCAGTAGTCGTAGCTCCGCTTACATCACTAAATCCAAGAAAATGTTTGCTTCATCCTCAAGGCAGACATAAAGCAAGTTTCTATCCAAACCTGAATGCATATATTCAAAAATCTCCTCATTTATACACTTAGTTTGTTCGATTTCATTCTTGAAAGTCCCAAAAAATAGCCCAATTTCTTCCAATGTGTTTTCAGATGTTCGTTTCTGTTTAGCACATGTTTCAAATGGTTTTGTAATTTCTGAAATTCAGGGAATCTTTGGTCTCATCATGACCTTTGAAAGCTAGCTCCTGCTTGCACAAAAGAGCTGTGATGTCAATTAGAATGTTCATGATGTCTGTGTCAGCTTTCACTTCATCGGTGATGTTCTGTATCTCTGAAGTACTAAACACATGTTTGGAACCTGTTGTAAATTGAGTGGAAGACAGTACCTTATATTTGGTGTTTGATGCAAAGGATAAAGGACATTCGTATCAGCAGGTTCGAGACAGGAGTAAAACCCCAATCTATGCTTTATGAGAACTAATGAAAATAAACTACTTCTTCAAAGTTCACGGTTCGTATTACAGGACTTCCCACACAGCCAACACCATTCAATCTTAATTGAAATAGGGTCCAATATCCCACTCGTTTCATCCTTTCCACGATATAGATGGAACTTCAGAATAGCAAACAGCGATGTATTTGCTAAAAATCTGGACAAATGTCTTGATTCCACCAAAAAGAAAAAACTATGGGAGGCTCTTGGAGCTATGAAAAGTGAAGCAAAGAAACCAATCCCTAGAGGCTACTGGAAACAATGTATTCAAGGTTGGGATAAAGCTACTGAGAAACAATATAATGAATTTCTAAAAAATGGGGACCCGGAAATAGTGGATAACATACTTCAAAACCTCAATACAACCAGATGTGTTAGATGGATGTAGACTGCTGAGTCACTCAGTTTTTAAACATCAAGTAGAAAAGCATAGTCATTACTCCTAAGCTGGATGAAAATGAAATTAAAGTAAGGAACAACACTCATATATCAGCTAACAGAATTGCATCACATTTATTGTCTGCATCAAGAGCAACAAGGGATAAAACTCATACAAGATATATCAGACACAAACTTACATTGCTCAAAAAGAACACTAATGAACAATCTGACTTTTGAAGAACTTTCCCAATACCCAAAATTTCTGCTGCTCCCAGAACTCACAAACTTATAAAGTGCATCGTGAAGTGATGGAATCCACCAATAATTTTTTCTACGTAGTGGAAACCACACAAAAAAATACTGCCGAATTTCTTCACTGACATTATGATATCTGATTCAATTCCACAAAAAATGAAGCATTCAAAGATTGTAGCAGTAGTCAAGCCCAGCAAGACATCAGACCAGACTAAGAACTATCGCCTAGTCGCACTATTGATAAGTTCCTTGAAGAGATTCTATACAATTGGATTTGTCCAGTAATCTTTCAGAACCTTTTTATTGAGCAAGCTGGATGGCTATCATGATGGAGCTCTGCTGATCAAGTCTTACCTTTGACAACAGTTATTGAAGCAGGATAACAAATGAAGCACAAAACATTAGTTGCTTCAGTCACTCTAAGTGCAGCATATGACACAGTTTGGACACATGGACTGCTTTGTAAATAATTGCAACTTGACCTATGTGAATGGACAACAAAATTAATTGACAACATGTTACCTGGAAGTAAATTTGTTGTAACTGCAGAAAAATACACTACTTGCCTAAAAGTATTGAGCAATGGCTTATGAAAGGGATATGCTCCTCTCTTGTTTAACTTAGATAATCTGATATCCCTCCAACACAGTCCAGAAGGTTTTTCTATACAGGCGACTGGGCAATAGCTACCCAACACAAAACTTTTGAAACAACTGCAGAAATCCTAAATTTTGATCTAGACATCTTATGCCACTATTTCTGTACACAGATGTTACAACGAAACTGAAATAAAACAGAGGTTTCATGTTTTCATCTGTCTAACACATTGGCACACAAAGCTCTCGATGTCTATTTTGAAGGAGACAAACTTTATCATAACACTTCATCTTCGCCAGAACGTGGATTTTCGAAGCAGCTACCTGTATTTAAGACCAAGAAGATTTCATCTGCAGTATACACCAGGAAAGCCTACATTCAAATATTCATCATAATATGCTTCCAAAATATCTTGGAATCACATTAGATTGGACACGTTCTTTTAAGGAGCACTTGATGCAAACAATCTGCAAAGCTCAAAACCAGAAAACACATTCTCCATAAGCTGTGTGGTTCTCATTGGATATTATCAGCAGACACTCTCCAGATATCAGCACTCAGTTTGGTGTGCTCAGCAGCAGTACTGTGTGGCCAAGCAGCTTAAAAAAAGTAGATGTACAACTTAAGAAGAGCATTGTTAGTGGCTCAATACGATCTACTCCCACATGTTTTCTGCATATATTCCACCTCCTGATATCAGACGGAAGAGCGCACTACTGCTTGAATGCCAGAAGATTGCTAATAACACCAACCTTCCAATAACGGATGATATCTTCCATGGAGACCGGAAAAGACTAAGATCGATAAATCCCACTCTCATCACAGCCAGGACTCTTATGGAACTGAATTCAATACCATTGACGAATAGAAACGCTGCTGGCAACAAAACTGTACCCCACAGTACGTGAAGCTGCCATGCATCCTGAAGAAACCGCTTGATTCGACCAGCCTCGGGCAGTCTGGACTACCTTGGACTGCATCTGAACGGGCCATGGACGATGTGCAGACACGCTCCCCTAAGGGGCGCAAATCTTCATCACCATCATGTGACTGTAGTGTGGAATGACAGACAATTGCTCATGTTGTATCGACATGTCCGGCACATGTCTACAAGGGTCCTTTCAAAGATTCCCTCACAGCAGGGAGTGATGTTATAAATTACATAAACGACCTTGATATCCATATATAGCTGTTTTCATTTGTGTTATTTTATGCTGAAGAGCTGGGCTTAAATGTTGATGTGTAGTGGTTTTGTAATCTTTGTAAATGTGTTGGCATAGAATAAATAAAATTATAAATGTTTTGATAGTTCCTTGTACGAAATAAAACTACTTAGATGATCTTTAGAAGAAACATGCTCTAAACAGATTTTTCAGATCGTCGATTTTCATGTGCTTAAGAGCAAACATGGTCAGCAGAATAATTTTCTTTTTGTAGGACTATTAGCACTTGTGCTGCTAATACCATGAACTTTGGAATGCAAGTGTTTTGAAATTATCTTTCTGAAAAAGGTGTAATGTCAGTGTTGGACGCCCTTTCTTCAAAATTTTATGTCGTCCACTTTCACACTTCCTTGAAAAATACAGCTCTTATAAGGAGGTGATGACGTCTTCACTAGCAAGCTTTGTATCATTAACTGTACAAGGGTGTGCTTCATCAACATTCACTGTACATGGGACTATTACTGCATATGTGGCAACTAACATAAGAGAAACCTAGATAGACCACCACAACTATTGGCATCCCAGGCTGCTGAAGCGCGTAGCAACGTGGCTACAACAGCTTGTACCCCCTCTTCTGTTACTAGCAGTGACGTCATGGTTACCACAGCAATTGAGTGCTTCTAGGCGACCTGTTATATATCTGGCCTTTCCACCACATGCTTCACATCTCTGTCTTCTTTGGTTTGGTTTAAAATTTTGCACTTTGGCTTGCTTACTAGTTCTGACGGTTTAGAAGAAATAACACAAGCTAATGATTTTCACGGCCACTGACAAAAGTACAAAGGATATTTTTTCAATGAGTGTTCTTCCACAAGTGAAGCGCAAAATTATTTAGATTTTACAGTGACAGAACAGAGGTGACACCAACACTGTATATAAATAAGAACAAAAGTTGATGGAGTAATTTTCACCGAAAAACATTTTAAGTGAAAAATCAGCTCTAATGAATGAGAGAAGTACAGTGGTTTATAACTTTATTAGTTATATAGGGGAAAAATCATAACAAGCAAGGTAAAAAGGCTCTATTTATTGACTTAAAAATATTGTTTTTGATCTGTTTGTCTACATCTTTCTGTTCGAGATATTTCATTTTTTTTTCTCAGAATATGTAATAAAGTTCTGCAAGAAATGTATGTCAAGGACATTGGACGGAAGTTTTGTGAATCACTTCTGCTACCCTTATTGTAGGCAGGTGTGGCCTGTGCTATCTTGCAATTACTGCACACAGTTTTTTGTTTGAGCGATCTATAATGCATTATAGTTAACAGAGGGGGTATCTAACCTGTGAGTTGGGTACAGAATCTAATAGTGATTCCATTGGGCCGTGGAACTTTGTTCGGTTTTAACAATTTCAACTGTATCTCAGCTCCACTGACTCTAGTATCTATTTCACTCATCTTCTCAGTAGTACGAGGATTAAGTTTGGTCAGTACTCTTGGGTTTTCCTTTGCAAAGGAAGTTTGGAAACAGAGTTAAACATTTCTGTTTTTGCTTAAAGAGCATTCGATAATATTCTTCTATGGCAGTCACTGAAAGTCTTACACATTCCTTTCTTGACCAAACGTGTTTCGTTCACTATCTCTGTCTATAGCCCTATTCTTCGTTTTACATATTATGCAGCAGTATATATTTATTTAGAAGTTTCTCTAATGTGAAGGGTCTCTCTCATTGCGAAGTGTCCTGCTAGGTACTTATATATCCAATGTATCATCGCCTATCCCTTTTAACTTGAGCCCTAGTTCTTCTACATGCCCCTGTCCTCAGCGGAAAGTTTCAATTCCTTCGTTGAGGTATGGTGCTATTGTTTCCCTGTGTAGACTGCTGAATGTACAAATTTTATGCTTGTTTTGCTTGTCTTCGTGTTTTGGTATTCGTTGTTGCTATTACCATCTCATGGTCACTGATACCAGTTTCAGTATGCAGTTCCTCAACGATATCAGGTCTGTTTTCTTGCCATTATATCTAAAATATTTCCATCAAAAGTGGAGGTCTAATCTCTTTGTTCTAGTTAGTTTTCAGGGAAGACATTTACTAACGTTACACAGGAAGTTCCTCAATCCCGATACCACATTCCCACTTTTTGTGTATCACTGATAAGTGATAGTAACTCATAACCTCACTTTCACAGTTCGGTACTGGGCTAAGCGAATCGAGGTGGTGTAACGTAATGGACAGTGTGAACACATCAATACACCCTGAGTTGAAGGTGATGTGACGTCGCGAGACGTGACCGCCAACGTGAATCGGCCTCACTCTTGAACTGAAGTCAAATGTTTATGTATATATAGCGTGACAAACGATTCCCACATTTTTTTTATCGGAAAATTATTTAAAAATGATCCTGCAACATTAGCACTTAACCTTTTAATTTTTTATTTGATGGTGTAAAATGATTTCTACAAGAATCCCACTTCCTTTCTCAGCGTTGTTCTGTCTAGCCTGTGTGTGTCAACCATGGTCTGTGAACTAAAATCTACAGTTTTATGTTGACGCCCATATTATTTGCTTCAATACTATGTTCGAAAATGTGGCATATCGAAACAGTGTCGGGCGTCTATCGGGGTGTTTCGCGTGCAACTTTCAATGTATATCGAAATGCAAATTTGTGTCTCTACGAAGGTGTGGAACGTCTTCCATTTGAACAAATTACTAGTTGGGTGGGCAGTTCAATAAGTTGAGTTCGTGTGTTGCGTAGTTGTTGGGTAAGTTTTTGTGGTATTGTAGTGGACAAATCGTATCAATGATTTGTCTAACGCCCATTTTGTAACATGCTGTTATTATTCTGCAGAGTCTTTCGAAGTACAAACAACGCAGAATTACTGATGTTGAGGTGAAAACGAAAGAAACTAAAAAATGGCGGATTCAAGAAAACCTCAAGGACCTGTAGTGAAATTTATCAAAAGTTTATATTATAATCCATTTAGATGGTAAGTGTATCATATGGTGAATTTTATTGTGCGCTGTATCACATCGCTGAAACAAATGAAGTTTACCTGTCATAGAGTTACTTATGTATTTCAAATGACTATCTTTGTCCTTCAACACTCAATCTACCAACCCACGAAATAGTTAATCTCAGGACCAGAGCAGTCTAAATGACCTAGAAGGAAACTTAATGTATGGCCCAAATGATATTAAATAATAAATCTATTTTATGCTGAATGTATTGGTTAAATATAAATGAACGGCAGTATAAATTTCCTGGTACTGCCTCCACATGGAACACGTTGATAATGTTTTCACATATTGAATTCGTTTAAAATTTTCATGCTGTATGCCATTACGATAATTGTAAACGTATCTTGTTGATAATTCTACTGAAAGAATTATTTAGACGTAGAGCATGTTATAAAAAATTGTAAAGCTGGACTTTCGTTACATACGGTGTTTGATGTGGGACTGTGGTAGAAACAGGCTATGGATGTACTTGTTTACATTGGAATCAATTTTCTCATTTCTTGCGGCTGTGAAGAGCCTGGCTTGAATGTGGGTCACCCTGGAATAACACTTGTTGGCTGCCAGGGTCTCATAAATGTGACTCCAGAAAACACTTTTTTAGAGATGTAGAATATCTGAGTAACGCTGAAATATTTACAGATTGAGTGACTTTAATTGTTGTTGGAATGTAAAATGCGTAATACAACTTTATTGGTGTGATGTTACTTAGCTATATGTGAAAACTTTGTAAATAACAATTAATTTCTCATCCCAGTATCAGTAATTATATGATTATGGCAAATGAACATCTGGGATGCCTCCACATTCACAATTCTTTTTATTTGAAGTGTGATACTATGTAGGTACTGCCCCAGTTCATATTTTAAGGGAGCAACCATTGTTCTGAGCTGGAATAAAGAATTTAGCCCCAGTTCAGAATATAAATTATATTGGAGGAGCTGAAATTTAACTGCTCTGGCATTACTTCTGTATTTCACTCGCATCAAGATGCGATGAGGATGTATTGTCTTTAATGGATCTTTCGAGAATCTTGCTAAAAGCATAAAAATTGTTTTAGCTGACAAGTTAGTAGTGTGCTGTAATTCAGCAAGCTTACAGTTGTTGACCAATGTGTTTGGTCGTGTCTATTGTCTTTGTGGTCCAGTAAAGAAAAAGTCTGCTGCCTTTGCTGGTAACTTCCTTTTGGAGTCTGCCATGCTCAAGTTAATATGGCCTCAAGTAGGTAGGGTAATGCTCTAATACCCACCTTCCCTTGGAGTCATCCTTAAGATGACAGTCTGATCTGTATTGCAGCTTGAGGTTTTCCTATGTCAGTGGCAACACCTCTACATCTGATAAACCTTTATAAGTAAATAAAATCTCGAAGCTTATGCAGAAGTGTATTGGATCACAATAATTCTGTGTGATGTGTTCATGGTCAGTTATGTCACCTTATTTGCCTCATACAATGCACTTGACATATTTCTTATTGGTACTAGTGGTGAAGTGTGAGTGTTTTTTTTATTTTGTAGAAAGCTTTTTGGTTGTTTGATAAGTAGTGCTGATGAATGACATACCTTGACAGCACTAATAAATCAGCTGGTAGCATATTCTGCATAAAATTTAGATCTTACATGACTTGTTGTTTACAACACATGAAAATATGTGTACAATACAAATAATGATAACAATGATAATGAGTTTTACCCTGAATGTTTATTTAATGATTATGTGGCTCTGCTGTAACTGAATTTTATATTTCATGAGTGAGTGTATTCAAAAACACTTTGTTTCTGTGGCAAACATGATGATTACTATGATACTTTTTCTGTGTGGATAAACACAACAGTGATTTCTAAATGGAATTTGCAGGCCACTTTTAAACTTTTCTGTTAAATTTTAATGTTCCATCTCTTTTGTGATTTGTAAATTAGTTGCCAATAAGAATAGTGGTCATTAACACTTTCAAGTAAATTTGAATTTTCATGTAAAGTAACAATTTCTTTTGTTTTTTAACAGGTCACTAATCAAGACTGTAGCCATGTTTGCACTCGGTGTTCGGATAGCACGGGAATGTAAAGGCCTGGAACTGATGCCATCGTAGTTGTACCAGATTATTTAATAAAAGAAAATTTGTTAATGTTATTGGTAGTTATTGTTTACTGTTCTATTTACAAATATGTAGTCCATGACAATTTAGAAGCACATAAATTTCAACTTATTCTCTTTGTTTAGAAAACCTATTATCCTTGATCTTTGAAATAATTTTCACTCCCAACTGATACAGGGGTATAGGTGGGTTGTGTGCTTACTAAACTGTTTGTAGTTAAAACTGCAACAACAGGAAGGATACTAGGTAACAAAATGTTGCTTATTGCCCATTTACAGTATATTAGGAAGAATACATGATTAAACTTGAAGATAATTTAAGGGTAAAGAGGGTGTTAAATTTAACACACAAGCATCAGCGGCTCTTAACTCGGCTATAGAATCAAACTTAATTTTGTGTACAGATACGTTCATAAATTTCAGTGTATGGTGAATGATGGCTTGCTAGCCTCATGATAAATGTGATCAGATGTTTAAAATGAATGAGAGATGTAGAGAAAAAGTGTGCTGTGGCAACAGTTGGAGCACCCACTGTATTATGGTAGGTCAGGACAGCATGGACAACTTTTAGTCTTGCATTACTTGCCAACTGTTCACGGTGTAGGAGATGGTGTTATATACTCAATGCCACTCCATACTGTCCTGACAGTTGGTGTGCCTGTATGTAGACAATGTTTCTCTCCTTAGAGCTTCCACCCACTGATATATCTATCATTCTGATGTGTTAATAACCAGGACTTGTCTAAAAAGATGTGGTGTCACTGTTGTGCCAAGTGTTGTCATAAGTCGGTATGTATTGTCTGTTGCTGTGTTAAAGGGAAGCAGCAACAATGGTTGCCATGTTGACAGTCTGTGGTTCTACAGTCAACGTCACAATATTGTTGTGGATACTAGGCTTGCTGCAAACAAACCCATTTCCTGATTCAAGGTACGTGATGTGGCAGTACAATCCTGCATAGACAAGTGAGAAATATATATCTGACCTCTAAGGCACTGGCGGCATGAGCAGTTTCATATTTTGCATGCCATTGACATTGAATGTGACCCTCCTGAAGCCATCGAATTTATAATCACGGTATGGTCAAGGCATCCCAACTGAAGTGAGCAGCAACATTGTGTAACAGTCAGTCTTAATAGACAACAACCCTACTGTTGACACTAGACATTTCTTCTTACATGAGTAATAGACAGAATATTCTCACAAATTACATCAAAATCCAGATTCTGATTGAGAAACCCACTGCATAATCTTGGCTAAGTGTCAAGCACTTGAGGAAACCGAAATTGTTTAAATCTTGTATGTTCTCTTGAGCTACATCCTCATTTTATAGTGATATGCAGTTGGTGAATCTACCTGATCTGTGGTACCATTATCCAGAAAGCAGTGAAAACATTAGTGTATTTACTACTTGATCACTTCGTATCTTGGCTCTCGGTTAATCAATTAATGTGTATCATAGTATTGTTAACCGCTTGTGTGATATTGCAAGGCATAGCAAGAAATAACACTAAAAGGTCACAGCCTTTCTACAAATAGAGTAAAATGTATTCATCATCCTTCTGTGAAGTCTATAACTGAGAATTCTTTCCAGATCATGTGGCCACAAACAATGCTGTAATTGATAAGTTCCTTAACAAGCCAGAAATATTAGATACATGTTTCTTGTAATAGTGTCCACAACAGTTAAGTAAGAGGTATCACAAGAATAAAAATTGATGAACCCAACAGCTGGCAGATAAAATGTTTTTCCAGGTAAGAGCTGGACTCTATATTTGGGAATTCGGCAGCTTCAATCGCCCTCTGGCTGTCTAAAGAGAGATTATCCATGATTTTCCTGAATTAAGACAAATGCTTTCGTGGCCTTGTTAGCTACAGGCGATTAAACCCTACATCTCTGGCAAGGAATAAGGTTTTTCATGCCCCAAAGTTGAACCCAACTGTGGGCTGCACATTACATTTCAATTAAAGGCTGTCAGTCACCTGTAGTTCTGTTGCCACTCACTAGTGATAGTTTAGGGTGACTTCATATGTTCCAACCTAAACACTCTCTTGGGCCTACGTATACAGAGTGATCAATCATTAACACAACCACCTGGCGGGGATTTTGTTACTGGGCTGGTAGCCAGATGGCAGTAGCACTGGTGGGAGTATATTTTCCTTCTGCTGTGAGGCCTTTGTTTATGCAGCTAGTGCATGTAAGTGATGCAATACAGTGTATTGAATGAAAGTGTTTAAAGTGAAACTCTGTAATACAAGTATTCTATTTGCTAAAGAGTATTCATGTGTATATACAGAATCAGTGCGTGCAATAAGGAGACTTCCAAGGGTAATTTCCTGATGTTAAAGTTGCTAAACAGAGTAAGATTCATTTATTGAAAAATAAATTTCGCTAAACAGGAAGTGTTATTGACTTGAAACATATGGAGCCATGTACAGTGCTCACAGAAGACACTTCTGATGATGTTGGACATGCTCTGGAAACATCTAGAAAATCCATTTGGCATCTCGCTGTAAATGAGAACAGCTCTATAAAATAATTGCAGTCCAAAAGTTTAACCAGGTGACCGTGCATAAAGGTTGCATTTCTGTGAATATATTTTGAATGGGACCCATGATGGAAAAATTGACCAGGAGAGTAGTGTGCTATTAGCAGTGAGAGAATAATAGTCCCTGTTTTTTTTTTTCCAGGACTCGATTAATAGTGAAAGATATGTGGAAAACCTTTTGTGGCGTTTATCTTTTTTACCAATTAACTGAGAGAGAATGTGCTTTCATGACCTTTCAGCAGGACCCTGTGACAACACACAGCCAATGTCTCATTACAGGAAATTTGCAATGTTTCAGAGTATAGTTATCACCAACATCATATCGCCTTCTCGTTTCACTGATTTAATCTCCTGCGATTTTTATCTGGGGATTGTGTACAAACAAAATCCACACACATTAGATGCAGAACTTAAAACTAAAATTCGTCAGCAAATTGCTGACATTTCTCGGAGGGAACTGCAGAGTGTAATGAGCAGTTTCCTAGGCGGGTGTTGGACATGCTTGAACAACAAAGGGAGGCAGTTCCAGCATCTCATTTCTTTAAATATGTGAGTAATTTAGCTTTCTTTTTTTAATGTTTTCTTGTATGTTAGAAATAAGCGATACAACAAACTGTACTATATTTACTGTGGACCTGTCACCCACACCGTAGGTACAGTAGCCTAGTAGAGTGAAGAGGTGCACACAACTATTAGCTGTGCAATTTTGAGTCTTGAAAACACTAGAGGACAATGAGATTATTGTAGGAGAAAGAACTAATTTGTGTGTTGATATTATTCAATGGGATTTGATGCATGAGAATATTATGCTATTAATGTAGAATGGGAAAATATAAGTTGTAGATTCTAATGGAAGTGGACAAGGTGTACATAAATGAAATAGTAGGAACATTTGGTAACAAACATTTGAGGCAGAGAATGGAATCACAACCTTAGACTGGATTGTAGGAGGTAAAGTTCCAATAATTTTCTTTGGTGTTCTGCTGAGGTTTGACAAAATTATTGGCAGTTGTGGTCCCTGATTGGCAAGCTATGTGGATACAAACACTGAGCTGTGAAAGCAGGTAATGTGCATTCAGTAGTCTACATGGACATGTAAAGCTGTGTGGGCAAAGGATGTCAATAAGATGTGTGAAAAAAATTAGTTACACAATACATACAAAATAGTACAACACTGTGTAATGGTAAGATACTTCTCTTTACAAATACCACTGTCCCAAATATCCAGAAATTTAAACTTGTTAACTTAAGTACACTTGTCTCTGTCAGTTGTTAAATATTTGCAACGGTACATTATATTTGAAATTTCTTGAAGCAGATCTGTCATGCTGAGTTTTCTTGTTTTTATTGCTGCCTAATTGCCACGAATGTGTAAAGTGTTAAAATTATTGCCATCGTGTGGATTGCAAAAAAGAAAAGAGGAAATGAGAGTTAGCACCAGATGAGCACACTTTGAGTCTGTCTCCGAACGTCATCTCAGTGGAGTGATGGGATATTAGACAATAGGTAACCTTACGTCTAAATATGTATGTCCCAAGTAATGTTGTGTGTAACATAGGTTAGATAGAGCACTGGAATACTCCTCCCTTTCCTGCCAGATTTACAGATGGTATTTGAGAAGAAAAATTATATACTACAAATTCTGCAATTTTTTTTCCTTGATCATTATTAGAGGTGCAAGTAAGAACAAGTAATGTTTCTCGATTTAGAGTGTTATCTCTGACTATTAAGTTTCTAAGGTTCTACATGGCATAGAATTTCCTACAATCTCTCTTGCTGTATTTGTTGTGCGTACTTTTGATACTTGACTACACAATCTGAGGACAAAATTGCAGATCTTTGAATCTTTTCTGTTCTGCAAAGCCTATGTAGTAAGGTATCCCCATTGATGAGAAACGAACATGAATATGTCAAATAACATCTTTGTATCTGAATTCCTGGTTTGATGAATTACACTTAAGAATCTTCTGGTAAATGTGTGGCATAGTCTTCTACACAACTAGGTTTATATGGTCATTTCATCTTAAACCACTCTGGACCAATGATCCTTGGTTACTGATGGTTGTGAATGACTATAGGACTACTTCCATTTGTGTTGTCAAATCATATTGAGTCTTCACATGTGATCACTCACGTGACATTACACATACGTTTGTGTTGTCAGCTGCCAGTCTACACTAAGCAGTGATCATAATAATTTTACTGCATTTTGTGGTAATTTTATATTTACTTTACCACCATACATACAAATATAAACAGATTCGAAGGCCGTGAATGATGTTAACCTTGTCATTTATATGTGCTGTGGACAGTAACTCCCATCACACTTATTTGAGGTGTAACAAATAGTACTGCCTCTTGACAACGAAATATTTGGTTATTTGTGTGAGGAAGTCAGCAGTTCAATCATGTATGTGTCCCAATATTTTGCAAGCATCTGTTTTTATATTATCATTGTCTGCACAATCTACAGACTTCTGGATCTGAATGGAAACAGCATGTGGAGTTTTTATGGATTCTATCAGGAGTGATACAGAGAGGTTGTTCAGGAGTGTAAAAAGTTGTTGAATGAAAGCTCCAAATATTTTCCAAAATTTTGCAGCAAAGTGATCTCATTTGGATAGGTTTGCAACCAATTTTTCAAGAATGAAGTGGCTTTTTTGGCTGTCATGATCACATGAGCCTCTCCATTGTTCCATTATGTAGAAAATACTGTTCCTAGCAGAGGGTCCAGTTCTTCCATGTATTATACACTGAATAGAACGAGTAGCCCATAAGATCCAGTGGCCTACCCGATAGGAAAAATATTCCATTGCTTCCAACGAATGGGTTTCAGAGTACAAAACCTGCTATGAACCATTGAAAATGGATGTAGAAATTTGTGTTCAGTTGCAAATGCTGCTGACTGCATGTTGGCTTTTGGGTGTAAAGCTGTTAAATGTCCAACATTTGCAATCCCCGGCATGTTCAATAGGTATGGCGGGCGTTGTGCCATGTCTGGATGCACAGCACACCAACTTGCATCAGACATGCCAATCTACACATTCATAGCTACCTTTCAGTTTTTTTTTTTTCATTAGAAGGAATATTTTTCTTATTCAGAGTTAGGTTGGCTGTACTGTAGTGAACATGTATGCAACAATGAAGCTCTCCCTGCCAATGAATTGTTGAAATGTATACTGGCAAGCACAGTTCAGCTGATCAGCAGGGTGCTTGTTGACACATTTATGTGGGTGTTTTTTAAGAAAATGATTTTGTAGACTGTTAAATGCAGAAGATGGTACAAACAAAGTGGAAATTATTGAAATAGTAGGAATTCTGCAAGAAGTCAAACCCATCATAGTAATTGCATATGATGAGAGGCTGAGGGCGGTGTTTGCTCCCGGAAAAGGAAGAGGCATGCTGTTTGGTGGAAGAGAAGTGTTTCCGAAATGGAAAGGTAAGAAAGTAAAAAGTATTATTAGAGCAATGTTATGCAATGAAAACCATAACTAACTGTTATGACATAAACTCCACAAATTCGTGCTATGATATGGGCTCTCTGCTACACAGTGCCATAGTCTGGCCAATTTAATGGACAGTTTGTGCTAAACCAAAACTGTTAGCTACCTGGCAACAATGTAAGAGCGTAGTGCACAGTAAAACTCAAGAAAATTTGTGTTAAATGCATGCGATCTCACAGGGACCAGCAAGGACAATTGGGGAGGGTTTTAAGCAACCGCTGGTGGCGGGGGTGTTGGCAGTTCTACCAATCATGTGGTTTAATCATGACTTGCCACTTGATTTTTCTCAGCTCACTATCTCTCTCTCACTTTATCTGTGTGTACAGACTTCTGGCTACATTTCGAGACCCGTAATGTGGTGCTGCTGGCTTCTGCGTATTTAACCATGGGACTTTATTTCAGATACAAACCCAAGGTCTTCCCAAAGACGCCTGATTGTAAACATCCTTTTGGAAAACTTAGATTTAACAAATTTACCATGCAAGACATAAGAAAAATTCATGGAATCTCTTACCAGAAGAGAACCTGAGAGTAGCAGAGCAACTATGTAGCTCAACATGTCTCTACTATGCCCTCTAAAAGAGGATCCAGTGAGGAAAAAAAGGAAACGAACCATTACCACCCATTTTTCTCTACCAAAAAAGAGGGCCAAGGAGATCGAAAATGTTGCTGTTTGCAAAGCAACTTTTTTTTTTGTCAGTTTTACAAATTAAAAATTGGATTACTGGGTTCTGCCACAAAATTTTAGACCAAGATACCGTTTCCACTGAGACAAGAGGAGGTGACAGAAGAACCAAATTGTATTAAGTGAGAAAATAGTGTGTGAAAAAGTGTATTAAGAAGTTCATCCCCTTAGAATGTCACTACTTGCGAGGAACTGAAACCCAAACAGTCTATTTAAGTAACGAAATAATTAAGAGGTGGAGCATGTGTTGTGAAGAGAAATACAAAAATGTTGTCAAATACAATTAATTACTACAGGGGCATTTCTTGCCAAGGTTCCAATATTGGCTTTGGTGCCGGCTCAACATGCTAATCACTGGAAAATTGTATTAAAGTGGAAAAACGCATTGCCGAAAAGGAGAGCCTACAAACCCAGCTTGACAAAATGATAGCTGATGTGTTCTACACAAAGCTGAAAGAAATATGGAAGTGAAATAACTCTCTGCTACAACTGTCAAAAGGATCTAGTACGTCGGCCATGGCTCCTCAGAGTCCACCCAGAACTCTGTCATGATGTTTTCGTACATTCAGTTAGAACATGAATAGGTCAAAGGATCAAACCAAATAGTGTCAATGGTTCACCACAGACTAGCTCACCTACACTTCAAAGGAATGAAAAAAAACTTTGGTTATTTTCTAACAGATTTGGGAATCAGGATATAAACAGGAGGATTATCAGCATGCTGTGTCATTGGTTTCTTCTCAAAGTCCTTGACAGTCTACAAGAAATAGGAGTGTAGTTTCCAAGTGGGCCACTCATTCATGCTACCTGACAGGGTTTTTAGTAGCATCGAAAGACAACTTTGCAAGTTGAGCATCATTGAAAGCCTGTCTGTGTATAAATTCAGCACATTGAGTAATTTGCAAAGGTATATGCCTAGGGCAAAATAAATATCCTGTTCAAGACTGGAAAGAATACACAGAAGGCTCAGTGAAAGTTGCTGGTAACTGGCATTTCCAGATTCAGAAAACTAATAATATCGTGTTCCCAAAAAGCAAAAATGAGAAGATTTGTCTAGTTTGTGGAGAGCCCTTCTATAATTTTGAAGTTGAAGAGCAAACTTCCTGAAGGGGGGCAAGAAATTTCAGCAAGGCAAGGAAGTTGTTTGTAGACTTGGGACATTCAGATCACTCTGCTCTCTATATTGAAATAACTAATGCAAATGAACCAAGCACTAGAAAAACTTAAAGCATAAGACATTGTACTGCTGAAAATTTAAAATTGTTCTGCTCAAAATTAGAAGATATAGAGCGATAAGTTCAAAATGGTATTCCAGTCTGTGCATTTTAACATATTTTTAGAATTTTTTTGCATTTATTTAATGAAATATTTCCACTTAGCATGCCCCATAATAGTGTCAAATAAGCTAAATTTGATCAATGCTGAACTAAAAATATTTAGTGGGGAAAAAAGGCAACCGTACTAGGAACTGAAAGATAACAAAGACCTTGTTTTCATTAATTATATCAAACAGTATAAAAGCATATTTGAAAGGGCAGTGAAAACAGCAAAATAAATGGTTAATAGTAATTACAATGTGACTCATCTCTGCAGCTCATGGTCTAGTGGCTAGAGTTGCTGCCTCTGGATCAGAGAGTCCCGGGTTTGATTCCTGGCCGTGTCGGCGATTTTCTCCGTCTTGGGACTGAATGTTTGTGTTGTCCTCATCATTCGGGAAAAGTTGCAAGACTGAACAGTGAAAAGATTGGATGTTTGTACGGGCTCTGATAACCACATAGTTGAATGCCCCACAAACCAAATATCATGGACACAAATCAAAGACAGTGTCATCTTTTGTAAAATCAGAACTGGGAATTAGAACGGACAGTAAAGATATTTCCAGAATTAAGGTGGAATGTAAAATTGTAACAAATCTTGCTCAAATGTCAGAATCATTCAATAAATTTTTTTATGAGTGTGTCAGTATCAGATGTAGATGGTTACAAATGAAAAGTATACTTAGGTCAGAAGGTGGAAGAATATTTTAACAAATTTGAGAAAGTTTCAGCCAAAGATGTAGAGAAAACTATATTACAGTTAAAAAACAAAAATTCTAGAGGGAGGGATAGCATAAGAGCCAAACTAGTTAAAACAGCTGCCAGGATAATAGCTCGTCTCCCCCTTTGCTCAATAATTAATAAATCACTTGAAGAACGCAACACTGTGGTAAAACCTTTGTTCAAAAAGAGCTGAAGAGAACATATGAGGAACAACTGCCTAATCTTTATCCTTCCAATATTTTCAAAAGTATTCGAGAAGGTGGTGGTAGCATAAATTTTAAAAAAATATAGAAAGAGTAAACATAATTTTGGATAGTAAACGTGGCTTTTGAAGAGGCAAAAGCACGACAGAAGTCTGTTAATGAGTTTGTTAAGCAAAGCAGTTCTGCCTTAGACAAGTCGGGAAAAGTTGTATGATTATTCTGTGACCTTACAAAAGCATCTGACTGTGGAAACCATTACTTTCTCCTTTATAAAATGGAGAGATACAGAATTGCGGGTTGGGCTTTAGAGGTTTGCAGTATATATCACAAAAAGAAAACAAAGGGTAGTTATAACATCAAGCAGATGATGTTAATTTCATAAGGTTCAACTCTGGGTCCAGTTTTATTTATACTGTATACAAACAATTTGCCCTTAACATAAATTCACACTCAGTTTTATTTGCCGGTGATACTTCTGACCTTGTTGAAAGCAATGACTGAACAAAATCCCTCAACTGCCACAAATCTTCTTATGAATAATAGCCAGCTACACTGCTCTTTAAATTGTTTTTATTTCATAAATCACTCACGAGGAGCCCATTTCAGCATACTGCCATCATCGGGTGCTCTAATGTCGTTGATGCCGTGTTGTGTCTTTTTGTAGAATTCTTAGTTTCTCCTTAGATGTACACTGGATACATATCATACATAAAAACCGACGTAAGTCAGATATATGTATCCAGTGTACATCTAAGCAGACACTAATAATTCTACAAAAACACATGACACGGCAGCAAAAATATTGCATGTAGGAGCACATGATGATGGCAGTGTGCCAGAATGGGCTCATTGTGAGTGATTTTGAAATAAAAACCATTTAAAGAGCAGTGTAGCTGGCTGATATTCATAATAATCATGTCATTAGAATACATATTTTACACTGTGGGCCCCAAAGAACAATGATGTCACAAATCTACTAGACAGTTTAGAAAACTGGTTCCAAATAAATGGATTGCAATTTAATATTGGAAACACACATGTGTTGCATTTTGAAACTAAATTCTAATGTAAGTGAAACCCACCATTAATCACAGAAACCAAGAACTGAAAGAAGCAGGCTGTGTTAAGCTTTTAAGAGTGCATCTGGACCAAAATTTATCCTTGCCTTCACATATAAAGTACTAAGCAAATAAATTAAACATTGTGACCTTTGCAATTCAGATTCTGTCATATTCAGCTAGCATGGAGCTGAGAAAAGTAGTTTACCACAGCTATTTTGATTCAGTTATAAAGTATGACATTATTTTTTGGGTAACACAAGCAGAATGATTAGAATATTAAACAAAAATCAAGTGTTAGAAAACATTTGTAATGCAAAACCAAAATAATTCCATTGCTCACTGTTAAGAAAGTTAAAAATATTAAGTGCTCTCTGTTTGTATGTCTATGGACTGAAAATTTTTGTATACAGTAACCCTAAGTTATTCATGGACAATAATTTTAAAGGTCAATACAGTGTAAGGAACAAGAGTAGTTTCACACTTCCCACTCATAGATTAAAGCTGTATGCATGAACCCCAGAATACATGGGCATGAAATTTACACATCCTAAAAAAGAAACAGATCCACAGTATGGAGTTAGGACAACTGAAACAAAAGCTGTGAAAGTTGTTACTACAGAAATGCTATTTTTCCTTAGGACAATTTCTGAATGATAATGTGAAAAACTGAGCAAGAAAGCAAATGGTTGTTAATTAAGCTTAGCAGTTTTATATCAAATGGCTGTAATAATTATGCTTTTTATATTAATGCTGTAGTTATATATTGTTTCTCTAATGCATTTGAGTTGTAATAAATGAAAAGCACCAGTTAACTTTTGTTCTACAAATATTGTAGATCAAAAGTAAACTGGTACTTTCCATTTTATATAATGTTGTTCTACCAAGAACCGATGGAAAATTCTGTTAATATTATTTGAGTTGTATTTGCAGTGTTGATAAGTCACCTGTACATTAAATCTATGATTTAACATTTTTTGTTATGGGACAATAAAAATTATTATTATAATTCTGGCATTCCACATTTTCTTCACCCAAGCATTTCATTTTGTGAAAGATGTCTGAAGGAAACGGGACAATAAAAGAACAAAGTTATAATGTAGATTGTGAAAAAAGGTAAATGTTTGATGAATATCGGTGTTATACAAGTTGTGTCATCAGGAGCGCCCTTGAATTTGGCCAAGATTCAGGGTGTAAAGCATTTTCTAGAAAAACATTTTGTATTGGAGTGGAAGCTGAATGAGCAACTGGCTTTGTACAAGAATTTATTTACGTCTGATATTGAGGAAACAAATGGCTCCCCCGAAAGATATGTTTCACTGATTCTCAGTAACATACTCCTTTGGCCTACTTCAGTGGACTACCCCTTAATCCAATGGAGGAGAACTGCATCATATGGTAAGTTAATATGTGCTCAACTATATGGATCTCTATTAAAAGGAGAAAAAAAAAATCCTCAACTTCAAGATGTGCTCTGCCGCAGCTGTTGAGGTGAAAGACAATAACAGGTAATCTCTAGGGCATCTAACCCACCACCCCTCCCCTACTCTTCCCAGTTCAAGAGGTTTTCTGGAATCTCTTTGGAGGAGTACTGAATACAACAGATCAACCTTTTAACACTCGTAGAGCTCTCAAGGTGGCTCAGGTTAGTTATGGCTGTGTACATGCATGGCAGACCGAGGATTCTTAAGATGGGACCTGGTCAGTGCCAGTAGTTCTGTGCAACTGCAAGCTCTGGCCAAACTCCGGTAACCACTACTGGGCAGGATCATGAAAGTTGTGTGTGTTCTGGAGAGTAGGGATCAGCTATACAGATTCACCACAGTGGTAAGTGTGGATTGTTGGTAAACTCTCCTGAAATGGTGACATCAAATACTGGAGCAAAATACAGGGTGTTTCAAAAATGACCGGTATATTTGAAACGGCAATACAAACTAAACGAGCAGCGATAGAAATACACCGTTTGTTGCAATATGCTTGGGACAACAGTACATTTTCAGGCAGACAAACTTTCGAAATTACAGTAGTTACAATTGTCAACAACAGATGGCGCTGCGGTCTGGGAAACTCTATAGTACGATATTTTCCACATATCCACCATGTGTAGCAATAATATGACGTAGTCTCTGAATGAAATTATCCGAAACCTTTGACAACGTGTCTGGCGGAATGGCTTCACATGCAGATGAGATGTACTGCTTCAGCTGTTCAATTGTTTCTGGATTCTGGCGGTACACCTGGTCTTGCAAGTGTCCCCACAGAAAGAAGTCACAGGGGTTCATGTCTGGCGAATAGGGAGGCCAATCCACGCCGCCTCCTGTATGTTTCGGATAGCCCAAAGCAATCACACGATCATCGAAATATTCATTCAGGAAATTAAAGACGTCGGCCGTGCGATGTGGCCGGGCACCATCTTGCATAAACCACGAGATGTTCGCAGTGTCGTCTAAGGGAGTTTGCACCGCCACAAATTCACGAAGAATGTCCAGATAGCGTGATGCAGTAATCGTTTCGGATCTGAAAAATGGGCCAATGATTCCTTTGGAAGAAATGGTGGCCCAGACCAGTACTTTTTGAGGATGCAGGGACAATGGGGCTTTTCGGTTCCCCAAATGCACCAGTTCTGTTTATTGACGAAGCCGTCCAGGTAAAAATAAGCTTCGTCAGTAAACCAAATGCTGCCCACATGCATATCGCCGTCATAAATCCTGTGCACTATATCGTTAGCGAATGTCTCTCGTGCAGCAATGGTAGCGGCGCTGAGGGGTTGCCACGTTTGACTTTTCTATGGATAGAGGTGTAAACTCTGGCGCATGAGATGATACGTGGATGTTGGCGTCATTTGGACCGCAGCTGCAACACGGCGAATGGAAACCCGAGGCCGCTGTTGGATCACCTGCTGCACTAGCTGCGCGTTGCCCTCTGTGGTTGCCGTACGCGGTCGCCCTACCTTTCCAGCACGTTCATCCGTCACGTTCCCAGTCCGTTGAAATTTTTCAAACAGATCCTTTATTGTATCACTTTTCGGTCCTTTGGTTACATTAAACCTCCGTTTAAAACTTCGTCTTGTTGCAACAACACTGTGTTCTAGGGCGGTGGAATTCCAACACCAGAAAAATCCTCTGTTCTAAGGAATAAACCATGTTGTCCACAGCACACTTGCACGTTGTGAACAGCACATGCTTACAGCAGAAAGACGACGTACAGAATGGCGCACCCACAGACTGCGTTGTCTTCTATATCTTTCACATCACTTGCAGCGCCATCTGTTGTTGAAAATTGTAACTACTGTAATTTCGAAAATTTGTCCGCCTGAAAATGTACTGTTGTCCCAAGCATATTGCAACAAACGGTGTATTTCTATCACTGCTTGTATAGTTTTTATTGCCATTTCAAATATACCGGTCATTTTTGAAACACCCTGTAAATATACATTTGAGGAATTTTCACAACTTTATATTAGAATGGTATTAATTACCATACATCATAAATTAATTGCTTATGGTATTGTGCCATTTCAGTACAGTCTGCTACAAGTCAGCAGTTTTGCAGATTACTGCAGAAAGGCTGCTCTGGTAATTTCAATGTTTTTGTTCCCGTTGGTTGGCATGTATATGTAGTAACGACATTGTCGCCGTTTTGTATACATTGGAAATAGGCATTTCCACCTTATTGATGATGTCATGGGTCAAAGCAGTTGGATGAAATCAGACATTTCCCTACAGCCAAAGATTATGTTCACAGTAAATTACAAAATTTTGTAATTGCAATTTATTTTGTGTAAAACTACAGTAGGGGGAAAAAAACATGAAGTGAGTATTGCAGTCTATTAAAATTACTTGTACTGACAAATACTTATTTGAAAGTTCATCACTGGTCACGTATAAAATATAAATATTTATGTTTGATTAGTAGTTGGTACATCATACCATCATCCAATTTCAGAAAATTTTTGTTTGCATGTGATGGTGTGTTGGCTAGTAACAAAATGGCACTTACAAATAGACCCTTCCACATTATATGTTCACTCACCTGTGCCACAAAGCAGTCATGGGACCATGTTTGACATGTTGCGCAGTCCATCCAGGTCTCTCCTGGTGAAAATAATGGACAGGTAAATTGTGCATTTCTTATCTTCTGAAACAGTGTGATTCTTTAGCTTTACCTATTACACCAAGCTTAACTTTGTGTGATTCCATGCCATTAGCAAAAAGCAACAAAGTTATCCTTTCCTTGCTTGATATATGGCCAGGCACACTCCACCCTGTCTTTATTGGTAGGCACAAAACAACCTGGTTTTTTCTGCATTGTATATTTTTTCCAGCTCCTGGAAATCATTACAAAATTTAAAAGCAGCCTTGTCATCCCCACTAAAATTTTCTCCTAGAACAGCAATCTCCTGCATACCGTGAAAGTGTTTAAATCTTGTTAACCAGCAGGAAGACGCATTAAAATGTGCTTCATTCTCCAAGGTTTTGAAGAAAAACTGTGTCAGTTTGGTGCCTCTTGGCTGAGATACTTCTGTGCCCTATGCTGTTTTCTGTTTAAATAATTCCAACATAGCTTCATCCACTTCTGGGCATGTAGGCATTTTCATAGCCTTGTGCTTTGACAAACCTTTAGATGAGTCAGACTGCTAGCAAATTGAATTATTTTGTCATGGGTTTTCGGAATATCACGAATAATGGTTTTATCTGTATTGTAAATTAATACCAGATTTAAAGTACCAAATTCTTCAAGTTTGTGTATTATTTCCAGTTTATGCTGTATCATTAACACAACACGTTTTCACTTTTCATACATCGTTAAACACTGACAAAAACCAATGACTATCTTCTACAACAATTACAGTCCGGTGTTTGCAGTGTTCAAGCAGCACATTGTTTAGGACACTTGTTTTGTAACACGAGATTATCTCTCCACACTGACCACTCAAGAGTTATAGAGAAATATTTAGCAGGAAAAAAAGGGAAAGTGGGAGAAATAAGCCGTGGATAATCTGCAAAACAGTGGGTGTTTACTGTAGATAAAGCAGTACTATGCATTAACTTGTACTTCATGAGTGGGTTGACATTTGTATACAGAAATCAGGTATAGTATGTTATTCAACATTTTCAATTTATGTTTTCCTAGTTTACCATCAACGGGGCTTTTATTGTAAATTCTTATGAATTTCAATGTTCCAAACACCTGTTATAAAGTTGACTGCTAATTGATATTTTAGTATGTACAGTGAGATTTGCTTCGTTGTGTAATGCAAGAATAAATTGTCTGTGCTGGAATGTATCCCCTACCTTCGACCAGTGGGATGGAACTACATTGTAAATGTCAAAAAACTGCTGGTTTCACAGATGAAGAATTGCTAGAGATGCTGGTAGAGTTAGATTTTGATGTCACTGATCCAGCATTATTGGATTTTTCTGATGAAGATGCTATGTTTTTAGACACAACTGATTGTGTTGGTAATGACGATGGCAATGGACAGCAAGAAATCTACAAGTAGAACTCTTAAGAAGCCCCATTTGTAACCAAGGCTAAACTGATAATATCTTGTCAACCCAAGATTACATTTACAGACTATGTTTATCAACAGTGTATGTTTCATCAATAAGCAGCATGTGATTGTGATCATATCAAAAACATGCTATTCAAAGGTATCTATACATAGTACTAAATTAAAGTCCCTTACTGTATTTTTCTGTCTGTCTGTGAAGGTTAATCTCAGGAACTACTGTAGGGATTTTGATACCCATTTCACTAATAGACAGACCAATTCATGAGGAAGGTTTGTATACATAATTTATTACCAGTATGCTAGGCAAGTTGTCCAGTAGTAGTCACTGTGCTGTCTGTGAAAAGCTGGGGTGGGTTGCTAGTACTGTACTAAACAGAATGGAGCTCATCGCTGCCCCTGGGCATATGGCGTCAAGTGTGAGGCTGTACTATGACCTTCGACATTCTTGTGGCAGTCGTTGTGTTAAAGCACTGACTCACATTCAGGAGGAGTGTGGTTCAAATTTGTCTGCGATTCATGTAAATTAGGAGAGTTCTGGAATAATGCAATGTGATCCTGCACACAGCCTCTAATAACATTGTAGTCTACATGGCATTAAACTCTAATCTGCTTTCCTCCCTTCCTAAATTCCACTCTTCACCTGTGTACAAATCCAAAAATACTACTGTCCATTCTTGTATGTTTACTGCACTGTGACCCACTTGATAAAAAGGATTTCCTCAACCTAGTTAAAGAACTCAACTGTAAACATAGGCTTCTGCAGCCATTGTCACAGTTTGAGGCTGCATTGTCAACTATAAAATTCTGACATTTCAGCGACCGTTGCAAGGCGCCTTCCTCAGGGTGTATGGCTAACTGCTATTAACTGTCTCAACTGTTTTTTCTTCTGGGAGTTTTTAATTCACATAACATGCTGATGTATTTTTAAAAAAAAGTGGTACAGAAGAAATTCAAAATTATTTATTTAATGTCTGAAGGAAAAAAAATTCCCAAAACTAGAACAATGCTTCTGTTCTAAAAAGAGGTGGGTGGGTGGGTGGGTGGGGGGGGGGGGGGGGGGGGGGGGGAGGGGAATATAGACCTGTCAGCTTCTGCTTTGTAATGTACAAGGAGTTAACTAAAATAATTATTAACAGCACAGAAAAAACACTGGATTTTAATCAAGCTCAATTTTAATGAAGCTCAAATATGCTTTAGAAGTGGATGTAGCACAATGCACCATTTGCAGTTCATGGATGAAGTTATAGAACTTAATTATGTGTACTGCAATTTACCACATTGTCTGGTGGTCATAAATTTTGAGAAACCTGAGCTTCTCCTGGCGTAAACTATGTTCGAAGTACTTACGGGCATTCAGCCAGGTTGAATTTTCGACAACTGCCGAAATATCGGCAGTTGTCGAAAATTCAACCTGGCTGAATGCCCGTAAGTACTTTGAACAATTTTGAGAAAGTTTTCGATGCTGTCTCAACAAAATCTTTTATGAACTAGGCAGTGTTTCAACCAATAGTGGTGCACTGAAGACATACATATGTCAATGCCACAGCTGGCACTAGACATGATCAAGATAGTAAGAAAATAAGAACTGAAAGAGGATTGAGGCAAGGAAGTTCTATATCACCAAATCTGTTCTCAGAAAACTGAGCAGTAGTTTTCAAGCTCTTAAAGTTAAAGAATTAGGAAGAAATTTGTTTTGCTGGTGACATTGTTCTATTTTGCTTCAAAAGCATGTAAACTTCAACAACTTATGGAAGAACATAATTGGGCAAGTTCGAAAGGGAGCCTGAAATTATAAGACTAAAATACTGCACAACACAGCAAACACATTGCAAAGTGAAAAGCAAATAGTACAGATGAATAATGAAGTGTAAGAACCAGTTAATGAGATTTTTATAAATCAAGAATTTTATTCACCACAGATAATTTTACAATGATATTGGCTTCATCATACAGGATGTACTAGTACATCTAGAATAATAAAATAAACAAGTGTCAGTGCATTATAGAATACATTTCAAGCATGGCAGTGTACCAAATTACACCAGGATAATCATAGCTTCTAAAAGTTAATGCAATGAGCTACACTATAATATACTATTGTATTGTTTATTGTATACACTATGTTATTACACATGATTAACCACGGCACACATTATTATGTGTAACTACAGACAACTTTTAAATCTAATATCCTCCTCAGGCATCTCAAGGAATTCTTTACTGTCATAGAATGGATGGTCTGAAAGCCAGCTGTACCACTTAATTTTAAAAATGCGGAAGATGATGAAGGGATGAACTGGAAACCAAAAGACAATGAAAATGAACTGGAGATGTGGGGGCCATGTAACAAAATACAGACCAAGTAAGTTCTTTGTTGGATTCTCAGAGGCAAGAAACGAGCAAGATGACAACCTAATGAAAGGTGGTTAGACAGCAGTAGAAAACATGGACACATGTAGCTAAAGACAGTAATGCATGGAAAAGTCGACAGGAAACCTTTATTTATTAGAATACATAGTTTAGTCCCTTAACCTCAATCAACCCACCATCATTACTGTAATCCAATGACAAGTGAAGATAGCCAATTTACTATGAGACTTAACATAGCTGTGCTCCAACAGCTCAGTACTTGAGAGCCTTGCCTCAAGTGATGACATTGTGTTTTTAAAAAGAATAATGCACTGTGGTGCTTAATGTGCCCTGCCTGTGATGCCCAGTAAGTGAAAGGTTCACATCAACTAACAAAATACATCTTTCTTTTAACCATGCAGTGGTTGCATGGGATGTTTTATTGTAGGTCACATGGTGTCTCACAGATGCTAACAGAGTACTCTTGAATTAACAATGTATATTTACAGAATGAGATTTTCACTCTGCAGCGGAGTGTGCGCCGATATGAAACTTCCTGGCAGATTAAAACTGTGTGCCCGACTGAGACTCGAACTCGGGACCTTTGCCTTTCGCGGGCAAGTGCTCTATCAACTGAGCTACCGAAGCACGACTCACATCCAGTACTCACAGCTTTACTTCTGCCAGTATCCGTCTCCCACCTTCCAAACTTTACAGAAGCTCTTCTGCGAACCTTGCAGAACTAGCACTCCTGAAAGAAAGGATACTGCGGAGACATGGCTTAGCCACAGCCTGGGGGATGTTTAATGTATATTTAATGTATATTTAGTTCAGACTGTCTAAATTTACAAATCTGAAAGTACTAATTAAGTAAAATCTGAGATGTATACATTCTGACCAATGGCATACATTTTATTTTTCAATTTTTATGTTGTTACATTGCACAATTTTTAATCTCATTCATCATAAAGATGAAAAACCATTATTACATTTTTTCAGAATATTATATTACAATCCTTATATGTAAACATCCCTGATTAACACATTGTGCAGTTTATAACAGAAACATCACACTGAGTGAGCTGTAGAATTAGTAGTCAGCACATACCCCAAACAGAGAAATTTCTTACAGCAGTGCTCCTGCACTGGGTGTACCAGTTTTTTCAGTGACCACAATCACAGCATTTCTGTCGTTTCAAGCCATGGTCCTCTTCTGTGGGTTGGATTGTTCCTCCATCCAGAAAAAGACTTTGAATATCTCATCCTAGATCTTGTGGCAATGATGAATACTGAGATCATTGATGCAAGTAATCATCAGCTAGATTACATGCTAGAATGTTACTTAAAAACCGTCTTTATTGCAAATATTTTTATTCATATGACCAGTTTTGGTTCATTCAGAACCATCTTCAGATCTGTAAAATTATAATGATACTAATTTACTATTTCACGGAAGCAAATCTTTTTGATCCTATCTAAACATCAAATGTACCAGAGCATACCTGATATTTCAGTTACAGGAGTAACCCGTCCAAATCCAGCAGTTTTCTCATGCTACGTCACATAAAATTGGTTGGCAGAGTGCACGTCATTTATATTAATTATAACACTATTACCGACAGGTGGCGTCTGGTACATTTGTTACATTCCATTTGCACATATTATATTCAGTAGATCTTTTTTTATTAATTAAAAATACTTAATTAAAATATGTAGATGTCAAGGTTGAAATCGGTACTTGTCAGCATTAATAAAAAACAGTAAAATTATCATTTTTATACGATCTAAAAACATAGGGTGATTTATATATCTATGGTGATGGTGTGAACTTGTTTTCCTCTACGGTCTGCTTCCGTATTTCCCGCCATTTCGGTGTTGTGCCGCGGTCCGCTCAGTCGTCTGATGTCCATCGCCGCGGGCAAGAGGGCCGCACAGGAGGGCCCCGTCAACGACGCCAGGCACTGCACGCGTCTTCCGGCTTCTCCACCGCGCACCATCTCTCATCCCTTGGGCTGGATCTCCACACGCAACAGTTGTCATCTTAGTAGGTCGTCATAAATGCTAAAATAGGCGTTATGATTGAATTCGCTTTGCTCGTTGAGGATTAAACCCGGATCTTTATTTTTGTGGGTGTATATTTCAATTTCTTCCAAAATGTTAAGAAACCGTCCCTTATGGGCTCTATGCAGGATGTCTAAATTGTGTTCAATGTTCGTGACTGAGTGCTTTGTCGCAGCCATATGCGCCCTAAAAGCTGTTTTGTTTTGAGAGTAGGTGTGCTCCCTGAATCTGGTTTCAAAGTTCCTACCACTCTGCCCTATATATTGTTTACAGCAGTCATTACATTTGATCTTATATACACCTGAATCCTGAAATTTATTCCTACTATTACATATTCTATGCCGGAGCTTCAATTTTAACGTGTTATTTGTTCGGAACCCTATTTTAACGTCGGATTTACGAAAGCATCTTTCAGTTTTATCTGTAATTCTTCCATTGTAAGTGAGAGCTACATATTTTTTTTGTTGTTCCTCTTAACTGCTACTTGACTTTCTTTTATTTGTTCCATTTGCCTCTTCTTTATCTTCCTATAAATATTCATCACCTGCTTACACGTATATCCGTTCGCTACGGCCACTTGTTTTAAAACAAGTAACTCCTTTTCTACTTCCTGTTGGCTTAGTGGCAATCTTAGTAGCCTGTATACCATCGAAGTAAAATATGCCCATTTGTACTGCGGTGGGTGACAAGAGCTCTCATTGATAACGAGATCTGTACACGTAGGTTTTCTGAATATGCTAAATTCATGCTTGCCATCTTTCTTTATTAGTGTTAAATCTAAGTAATCTATACGGTTGTTTTCTTCAAATTCCATGGTGAATCTAATTTTCGGGTGTTGAGAGCTCATTTTTTGTGCTAAGTTTTCGATATCATTTTTATCTCCTTTGTATAATAAAATGGAGTCGTCAACATATCTCCTGTAATATACAACTTTCTCAACGATATTAGGATTTTCATCAAAGATTTTGTTTTCTAAGTGATTTACAAATATGTCAGCCAGCGTCCCAGCTAAACTGTTCCCCATTGCCAGCCCGTCTTCCTGTTGATAAATTTTACCATTGAAAGTAAAGTAATTGAACGACAAGACTTGTTCCAACATTTCCACTAGTTCAATCACTTCCCCCAGTGCCAATTTACCATGAGTGAGGAGATTGTCCTTAATGATCTCAATCGTTTCTTTTACGGGAATGTTTGTGTACAGATTGGTGATATCCAATGAAACTAATGAATCATTCTGAGGTATAAGTACGTCTTTAATTTGCTCGGCAAGTTTGTAACTGTTGCTAATGTTGAAACTCCGACGATATGTACATGCCGCCTTCAATTTGTTATTTAGCTCTCTTGCCCGCGGCGATGGACATTAGACGACTGAGCGGACCGCGGCACAACACCGAAATGGCGGGAAATACGGAAGCAGACCGTAGAGGAAAAAAAGTTCACACCATCACCATAGATATATAAATCGCCCTATGTTTTTAGATCGTATAAAAATGATAATTTTACTGTTTTTTATTAACGCTGACAAGTACAGATTTCAACCTTGACATCTACATTTTTAATTAAGTATATTTAATTAATAAAAAAAGATCTACTGAATATAATATGTGCAAATGGAATGTAACAAATGTACCAGACGCCACCTGTCGGTAATAGTGTTATAATTAATATAAATGACGTGCACTCTGCCAACCAATTTTATGTGACGTAGCATGTGAAAACTGCTGGATTTGGACGGGTTACTCCTGTAACTGAAATATCAGGTACGCTCTGGTACATTTGATGTTGATTAGATAGGATGAAAAAGATTTGCTTCCGTGAAATAGTAAATTAGTATCATTATATTTTTACAGATCTGAAGATGGTTCTGAATGAACCGAAACCGGTCATATGAATAAAAATATTTGCAATTAAGACGGTTTTTAAGTAACATTATAATTTCACTGATTGCTGTTGTCCCATAAGACATTGTCTGTTTTTGCAAAATACATGCTAGAAGTTTCAGAAACTTACTATGCCTGGTGCTAGCATCAGTATTATTTGCATGGTATATTATTTATGCATTATAACTGCAATGTTCACCATGATATAAAAAAATCACCATAGGCCATCTACACATCTCATTGACAGTATTGACTCCTGATTTGGTTGCAAAAGGTTATCATTACTGGCTTGTTCTTATCACCAGATGTGGCATCAACTGCATTATTATGCTGCATTGTGGAAAGTATCAAAACTGCCTTGTTTTTCTGTGCAACATATGACATTGGAGTTGAGATTTTATGAAACTCAAACAGTGTTGTTGCTATCTCTTGGTTATTTGTTTGTGTAAACTCTGGGGGAATTTCAGGTTTGTTCTTCCTCATAGTTCCAACTACAGCAAGATCCTTCTGAAGCAAGTAATCAGCTAATTCCAAGGAAGTGAAGCAATTGTCTAGCTCATATTATGCCAAGATTCTGAGATCACTGAGGTGAGATGTTTCACAACATCTGTCAGTTTTTACCAATTACAAGTGGCCCTGCAGATTTTTCACCAGCATATATTTCCAGGCTGGCAGTGTAATACATCCTCACATCCACGAAACCAAATATTTTTAGTCCATTCTTAGTTGGTTTGTTAGGGATTTACAGCCTGAAAAAACATCTGCCCTCCAAAAGCTTTTAGCTTTTCATTAATAGTGCAGTGCTCCCCAACTAAACAAGCTATGTTTACAATTTCTACATCTACATCCATGTTGATAAGCCACAATTCACCTTACGGAGTGTGCTATAGTAATTTCTTTTCCTGCTCCACTTGCAAGCAGATTGAGGAAAAAATGATTATCTATATTCCTCTGTTTAAGCCCCAGTTTCTCATATCTTATCTTTGTGGTCCTCAGTGCAATGTGTGTTGGAGGCCACAGAGTCATTCTGAAGCTGGCTTCAAATGCCAGTTCTCTAAAATTTCTCCATAGTGTTCCTTGAAAAGAATGTTGCCTTCCCTCCAATGATTCCCATTTGAGTTCCTGAAGCATCTACATAACACTTGAATGTTGTTCAAACCTATCAGTAGCAAACCTACCAGTCCGCCTGCGAATTGCTTCAGTTTCTTCCTTTAACCTGACCTGGCACTAACCCCAAACACTTATGGAGCAGTACTCAAGAATAGGTTACACTAGTGTACTATATGTGGTCTCTTTTACAGATGAACCACACTTTCCTAGAATTCTCCCAATAAACAAAAGTTGACCATTTGCCTTTCCTACCACAGTCTTGACATGCTTGTTCCAATCTGTATTGCTTTGCAACGTTATACCCAGATATTTAAACAATGTGACTGTGTCAAGTAGGACACTATTAATGCTAAACATTTGTTGAAGGTGCTGAGCAGTATTCGTGCAATAATTTTTAAAAGAACTAACCACCATTTGACTGTATTGTTGTTTATTTAATTAAGACCCAGGTTTATTGCAACATTTAAGTTAATGAAGATGAGTGTGAAAAACAAACCCGTAATTTTTCTACATTTAAAGCTAGCTGCCATTCATCACAGCTACTAGAAATTTTGTCCGCTTGCATCCTCCTACAATCACTTAACTTCAACAACTTACTGTACACCATAGCATCATCAGCAAACAACCACAGACTGCGACCCATGCTGTCCACTGAACCATTTACATATATAGAGAATAATAGCAGTCCTATCACACTTACCTGGGATACTCCTGGTGATACCCTTGTCTCTGATAAACACTCACCATCAAGGACGACATACTGGATTGTATAACTTAAGAAGTCTTCGAGCGACTCAGACATCTGTGAATCTATCCCATGTGCTCATACTTTCTTTGGCAGCCTGGCGTGAGGCACCATGTCAAACACTTTCCTGAAATCTAGAAATATGGGAACTGCCTGTTGACCTTCAGTCACAGTTCACAGTATATAATGTGGGCAAAGGACAAGCTGAGTTTTGCATGAGCAATACTTCAAAAGCTTCTTGGCCTCAAGAAAATATATTGTAATGAAACTGAGAATATGTTCATGGATTCTGCAGCAAACTGATGTTGGGGGTATTGGTCTGTAATTTTGCAGGTCCATTATTTTGCCTTTATTATACATAGGAGTCACCTGTGCTTGTTCCAGTCACTTGGGACTTTGCTCTGAGCTAGCAATTCACAATAAATGCAAGCTAACTAAGGGGCTATTGCCATAGAGTACCTTTTGAAAAACTGAATTGGGATTCCATGCAGACCTAGTGACTTATTTAGTTTCAAATCCTTCAGTTGTTTCTCTATGCCAGGGATGGTTATTATTATGTTATCTATATGGGCGTCTATTTGATGGTCAAACAATGGTACATTTGTACCATTCTCTGTGAATGATTTCTTGAAGATGTAATTCAAAACTTCAGCTTTCATTTTGCTATCTTAAATTGTCACACCAGACTGGTCAAAAAGTGACTGGATGGAAGCCTTAGACCCACTTAGTGATTTTATATATGACCAGAATTTTCTTGGGTTCTCTGCCAGATCTTTTGCTAAGGTATGGCAGTGGTAATAGCTGTAAGCTTTGTGCATAGATCTTTTCACAGACAAATGTCTACTAACCTTTGCTTGTAGTCATTCGAGTGTTCTCTTTTGAACTGAGAGCGCAACAGCATCTCCTCCCTCAGTGTTTTCTGAATGTTGTCATTAAACCCTGCTGAGTCCTTTTCATCATTAATCAACTCTCTAGGCACATAATTCTCCCGGCCACATTTTACAATCTGCTTAAACTTTGTCCATAATTCCTCTACATCCATCTTACTGGAACTAAGTGATGTCAGTTCTCTCTCTAAGTGACATGCTAACAGCTGCTCACTTGTTTTTCTAGCAGAAACATTTTCCTAGCCTTATTAACTGATTTATCAATTTTTTGTAACCATAGTTGCTATAATGACATCATGATTTCTAATCACCATTCTTAAACTGATGCTGTCAATAAGGTCTGGCCTGTTTATAGCTATAAGGTCTAAGATATTTCCATTGCATATGGGTGCATGACTGACTGACTGTCTGTACCTCCTGCAATGAATCCATAGACATCCCAGCCTAAACTTGGTAGGTTAAAGTCACCTCCAACAAGTAATGCATCTGGATATTTACACTCTACTGATCATAGAAATTCTTTGAATGGCTCTAGAACTATTGCAGCAGAATTGGGTGGCCCATAAAAACATCCAATAATTAGCTTGGTTTCATGTAGCCCTATTATATGTGACAAGAAAACTTCACTCTCACACTCAACTTTAACCTCAATAGAGGCGATACGTTTGTCAACTGCAATGAACTCTCCCCCTCCTATGGCCTCTAATCTATCTTTCTGATGTACGTTTCCACAAAGGAAGAAAATATTTTACCTATAGGGGCTAAATTATCAACCTTCCTTCTTTCCTCTTGAGTATCCCTGTTGTTGAACCTGAAACAATAGAAGAGGAACCTAAATTGTCTTTCACTCATTGGCAGGTGACATAACTCAGTTCCCACTTTAGTGGAGGCCCATATGCCTTGCGTGTTTGTATGGTTGTCTTTTCTTGGTGCACAGAAATACAATATTACAACAGAGCTTTTATTTCAGTTGCATCTGTCAGATTAAAATCCCTTTCTCTGGAATAATGTCCTGTACTTCAGATATCTTTTTATTAGTGTACTCAACAATACTAGAGAGCAGCTTTTTGCCAAAAAAAGCATTCCTAACAATCCATAGGTAGTTTTCTTTGTTTGGAGTTCCTTGCACTCTTGGTAAATGACTGACAATGTTTTATCATTGAGTGCAAACATTTTTTGGCGGACACAGATTTGACCATTTTGTAGAGTTGATCCTTCCTAGAAAACATCTGTCAGCATCACTGTCACTATCACTAAAGTCTGTGTCTTGCCCAGTGTTGGTATTTTCTTCACGTCCATAATCAAAATTCCAGTTTCAAAATGCTGCAGAAAGAGAACCACTGCTCAGAAGGATGTCAAATGTGAGCAGCATATTATTGACACAGGGGGAAATGTTATAGAAAAAACAACAAAAATTTTACCAACAGATGGCTCTGTAACTATCTTAACATAAATAGGGTTGGCTACAGATGACAGATGAATCACAATACGAAGGCTATGGCTTGAGTTGCACATTACACCATACCTGCCCACCACAGCAAGGATGTACCACATCAAATGGGAAAAATTGGGTTTAAATTGTCCTGGGGCCAAAAACTGCATAAAAAGCAAAATGGCATTGGTTTATAACTGTATTGAGACTGGTGCAAGACATGCTCAATATGCTGTCCACTATTTTCTGCTGCATGTAGAAATCGAGGAACAGTATGTTCCACAACAGACTGAAATGCCTTGAAGGGGGGGGGGTCAAGTTCAGTTCAGTATGTGTTGCACCATGCGTGCTTTCAATTGAGCTATATTCATAATTGGAGAACCAAATACATAATCTTTGAGAAAACCCCACAGCCAGAAGTCACATGTATTACGATCAGATGAACTGGATGCCCAGGCTGCAGGGAAATGACAGCTGATAGTTCTAGCATTTCTGAAATGCCTTTGCAGCAGACACTTCACTGTCTGTGCTGTGTGTGGAGGAGTGCCATATTCCATAAAAATGATCCTATATAGACATTCACACTGTTCAAGGGTTGGAATGACATTGGCGTGTAAAAGACTCTTATAGTGTTCACCAGTGAAGGTACAGGAGGAGCCACAGGACTCATTTTCTCGAAGAAAACCTGGCCCTATCGTAAATGATGCTGTCAACCCACATTACACAGTCACTTTTACAGAATGGTGTGGTACTGTTTGATGTGTGTGAGGATTTTCTATTGCCCATATTCTGCACTTCTATATTGTCATGTCCTTGGAGATGAAAATGGGCTTCATCTGTCCACAGACTATTCTATGACTATTCATTGTCCACTTATATGTGATCAAGAAATTCCAGAGTGAACATTTGTCTTGCTGTCAGGTCAGCAGGATGCACCCCCTGAAGATGAGTGATTTTGTATGGATAGCAATGCAGGATGTTTTGTAGGATTTTATGTTCTGTACCTGTAGGCATGTCCAACAGTTGGACAATTCCCCATGCATTGCACCAATCAACTTGTCTTGTGATGCTGTGGCCACATCTTCAACAGGTGCTGTATCAGCTGCTTTCCTCCATCTGCAACATTACGCTTCAAAAGCAACTGTCTTCTCACATTTCAAATCCCCAACCAACCATCCTAATTTAGGTTTTCTGTATTTTACATAAATCATTTAAGGTGAATTCTGTGATGATTTCTTTGAAAACGGTATAGCAGATTTCCTTCCCCATTCTTGTCTTGTCTGAGCTTTTTCTCTGTGTCTAGTGACCTCATTGTCAATGGGATGTGAGACCCTAATCTTCCTCTTTGCCTCAATCTTTTCAACCACCTGTAGTTGGAGGATAAAGTACAGTCTCATGGAGGAAGACAGTAATGATCTCTTTGCTGGGACCATGGAAGAATTTCACATGTCCAGCTAGCTATTGTAGTACATGTTGTTCCTCTTATTCATCCAATTTCACAGAACTATATCTTCTGCACAAATGAAGATAGAAACCCGGTGTAAATGTTAACTTTCCTATAGGACTGCAAAGTTTTTACTGTCCAATTAGACAAGGGTAAATCTTACATGTACTTTCATATACATTTCTGGGGTATATATTATAATTACATTCAGGATCAAAGTTTTAATTTACTTTTCACAGATGTCTGAAGTGCCCTCCACAGGATACATGATGACCATCCAACCAATAGTCACTCATACTCTGCAACTTTTGTGAGTCTGCTAACAGCTACAGCTGGTGCTATACAGCATCACATTTCACCCAGAGTTATCAGAAGAAGAGCATATAGACAGTATCTTTCATACTCTAACCCCCCCCCCCCCCCCCCCCCAAGAAAAAGAAAAAAAGCCAGATTGCACAGTTCAGTAAATTGAATCTGTTGAAATGGAAAACTCAAAAGGCCTTTTATTGCTGCGATATATCTATCTCAACTCCACACACATTGTATGATAAAGGAGCAATGACGTGGAACAGTGTCTTACAGATGGTACCAAGGTAAACATTTAGTTTCAGTGCCAAAGTCAAAATTTATCTTAAGTTTCTAACTTTCATTCGTGTAGTAGAAGATACAGTCATGTAAACTCAGATGAATCTTTTTGAAACATAATGTCCTGGAGGCAGCAATACATAATATATGAAGCATTCTTGTGCAACGAACATAATTTGTGTTTCTGGCACGTTTAAAGTTTATCGAATTACCTTCTATTAATTTGTTATGCCTCTTGGAATTACTGCATTATACAAAAATTTCAATCAATGTGGTTTTGTAGTCACCTACTATGCAGAGCACACTTTTAGATATGAAGTTGGGTATATTCTCTGATTCATTCAGCACAACTGTCTCTATCAATTAAGTATGCTTAGTTTAACCCTATTCAAGACCTGGCTTGACCTTGAGAGCCTAGTGATTTGGTACAGTGGTTAAGGCACAGTAAAATCTAATAAACAGATTATGTCTGCTATATACATTCTATATAGTTTTTTTTTTTTTTTTTTTTTTTTTTTTTTTACATTTGTCCACAAACAGATTTCCTATGCCATAGCCACACACACCCCAAATCCTCACACTGAACCTAAGAACCAGCTATGAAAGAGCACCCCTTTTGTTACCCAGTACCATCCCACACTGGAACAACTGAACAACATCCTCCATCAGCACTTTGATTATCTATCGTCATGCTCTGAAATGAGGGACATTGTACGCAAGATCCTTCCCAGCCCCCCTAAAGTGGCGTTCCATCACAACACCCTAATCCATCTGTACATCACTCCCACTCCCAATCCCTTGCCATAGGTATCATATCCCTGTTGAAGGCCCAGGTGCAAGATGTGCCCAATCCACTCACCCTACTTCCTGCACCAGTCCTGTCACAGGCTTATCCTACTCCATCAGAGGCTAAACCTGTGAATGCAGCCATGTTGTATACTACTCAGCTGCAATCATTGTACAGCTTTTTCTATTGATATGACTACCAATTAGATGTCTACCAAAATGAATGACCACTGTCAACCTGCGGTCAAAAGTAAAGTGGACCACCCTTGGCACAGCATGCAGCTGAACATAACATGTTTAATTTCACTGGCTGCTTCACATCCCAGGCCATCTGAAGCCTCCCCTCCACCAACAGCTTGTCTGAACTGTGCAGATGGGAGTTATCTGTACAACACATTCTCTAATCCCAAAATCACCCCGGCCTCAACCTAAGGTAACCCACTTTCCCTACACCCTCCACCCAACAGTTTCCACTCCATCTGTCCTACCACCTATTCCCAATTCAAGTTCCCTAACCTAATTTGTAGTAACCAAAACCAACCACGGGAACGCCCTGGGCTGCAGATCGGAGTCACCAGGCGGGGAAGCCACTGGCGGTGGAGCACGCATCACCGGGTAAACACAAGGACGAGTCGGACAACAGATCAATGACAACTGACAACAACCAACCACGACCAACTATGACTGACACAACAAGGAAAAGCCCCCTGTGGGTTCGGGGGTAAGAATAGGCCCACGGTATTCCTGCCTGTCGTAAGAGGCGACTAAAAGGAGTCTCAAACGTTTTGGCCTTGTGAGATGGTCCCCTAACGGGTTTGACCTCCATCCTTCTAAATTTTCCGAAGAGCGAGCCGATTGGGGAAGGGCGCCTTACAAGAAGCGATGTGTCCATCATGCATTACCATCTCTAGCCAGGTTTGTCGTCATCGCTTAGCAGTCCCGCTCGCCTACCATCTCTTGGGCGTGGATTTGTTCTTGGGTGCAGTTTATTGCAGTCTGCTATGCTGTGTCGCTTTATGCGCCAATGACGATATTGGGCTACATCACCTGAAATCCAGCACGGTAGCCAGTCCGTTGTGGTGGGGCCGCCATGTACCCTGTTGGTTGTAGCCCCCTGACTACACAGGGATCGCTCTGCTGATGCCAGCGCCGTTAACTCCCCACGTATGCCAAGGAGTAGATGCCTATCTCCTTGGGGCATTGGGACTCCTGGCAGTGGCCATCCTGCCAGGTGGTCGTTGCTGAGGCTGGGTGGCGCCCGTGGGGAGGGCCTTTGGTCGGAGTAGGTGGCATCAGGGCGGATGACCCGCAATGAAGCGTGGTACATCATCTCTTGCTGGCGGCCAGCCGCCAGCAGTCTCTAAGCGTTCCAGGGCTCAATACAACGCAACTACATATGACCCCAAATCGTTCCCCTCCCTGGCTACACCATGGGAGGAACGAAAGACTAAGGATGCCAGCGAACCATACTCGTCCCGCTACCTGGTGTGGACGAGAGCTGATGGTGAATCCTTTACATCCATGAAGCCTCAGTTCTTCGTCGAGCACTTAGAGGACAAGTTCGGGGAGGTGGAGGGCTTGTCCAAAATGCGCTCTGGCTCGGTTTTGATCAAATCGGCGTCCTCCGCCCAGTCCCGCCGGTTACTCGATTGTAACAAGCTGGGGGATGTTCCGGTTACAATCACGCCCCATAAGAGTCTTAATATGGTCCAGGGCATAATATTCCATCGGGACCTTCTATTGCAGTCCGATGACGAGCTTCGCGCCAATTTAGAGTGGCGAGGTGTTCACTTCGTCCGACGCGTACATCGTGGTCCCAGGGATAAGCAGGTTGCCACCAGTACCTTCATCTTGGCCTTCGAGGGTGATACCTTACCTGAGAAGGTCAAGGTGATGGTCTATCGTTGTGGCGTCAAGCCATATATCCCTCCCCCGATGCGGTGCTTTAAGTGCTGGAAGCCTCACTTGTCGAGATTGTGGACGCCCATCACATCCCAATACTCCATGTGCTCCGCCTCCCATCTGTGTAAACTGCAGAGAGCACCACTCACCTTGCTCGCCGGACTGCAGGATCTTCCAGAAAGAGCGCAAAATCATGGAGTATAAGACCATGGACCGCCTGACATACACTGAGGCCAGGCGGAAGTTCGAACGCCTCCATCCTGTTCGAATGACTGCCTCTTGCGCCGCGGCTACTACTGTTATGGCCCCATTAGCTCTCCCTCAGACTGCCACCTCTCAGAGCCGGAATGCTACACCTGCCCCCTTGATGGTGGGGGGCACTTCACTCCCTGCTGCTCCTGCACTACCTGCCTCAGGAGCAGCAACCCCCCAACCATCGGGGACATCAGTCCCCACTTCTAAGCTGGGGAAGCCTCAAACTTCCCCGGCTCGAATAGCACGGAAAGGGTCCCTTGGGTCCCTTCCTTCCCAGGTTTCCGCCTCTGGGAAGGGTGACGTCAGCCAATGGAAGAAAAGCAGACCAGCGGCTGGTCGCAGGGCTTCCCGCTCCTCCTCCGTCCCGGAGACTGACTCGCTGGAGCCCTCCCAGCCAATGAAACCCAAGGACCAGAGAGACAAGACGAAGAAGAAGACCTCTAAGGCCAAGGACCACGTGGTGGCATCCACCCCACTGCTCCCTACAGGCTCTGTGTCCGAGGATAAGGTGGAGATCCGGGCGTCCGCTGAGGACCTGGATCTCGCCGGACCCTCAGACACCATGGAAGCAGATTGTACTGGTCCTCCATCGGTGGCAGCAGGTGACCCAGTGGCGTGATCTGCCTCCTCGGCCCCTTCACGCCTTTTTCGGACATGGACAAAGCGATACTCCAGTGGAACTGCAGCGCTTTTTTCCACCACCTTGCTGAGCTTCGTCAACTCAACAGCAGTCACCCTTTCCTCTGCATTGCCCTACAGGAAACTTGGTTTCCAGCAATGTGGACCCCTGCCCTACGTGGGTATCGGGGTTATTACAAGAACCGGGCAGCCTATGAGAGGGTATCTGGTGGAGTCTGCGTCTACATCCTTAACTCTGTCTACAGCGAATGTGTACCTCTTCACACACCTTTAGAGGCTGTCGCTGTAAGGATGTGGACGCCTCAGCCTATTACTGTCTGCAGTTTGTATCTTCCGCCAGATGGTGATGTCTCGCGTCATGTGTTGGCTGCATTGATAGCACAACTGCCTCCTCCTTTTGTGTTACAGGGCGACTTTAACGCCCATAACCCCCTGTGGGGTAGCGCCGCGATTACTGGCCGGGGTAGAGATGTCGAGACTCTTCTCTCGCAGCTTGACCTCTGCCTCTTAAACACGGGAGAGCCGACACATTTCAGCGTAGTCCATGGCACATTTTCGGCCATCGACCTTTCTATCTGCAGCCCCGGACTTTCACCATCCATCCACTGGAGTGTCCATGACGACTTATGTGGTAGTGACCATTTCCCCATCTTTTTGTCACTACCACAGCATCACTCTTCTGAACGCCCCTCCAGATGGGCTCTGAATAAGGCTGATTGGGGCTTGTTCTCCTCTCTCGCCACTATCGCACCTCCTTCCCCTGACACCATTGATGCGGTGGTTCAGTCGGTCACCACCAGCATCGTTTCTGCGGCGGCATCTGCGATTCCCTGTTCATCCGGGTCCCCTCGGCGGAGGACTGTGCCTTGGTGGGCGCCTGAGATCGCAGAGGCGATTAGAAATCGCCGGCGGGCTCTTCAACGCCATAAGCGGCACCCGTCCTTGGAGAACCTCATCGTTTTTAAACAGCTCCGTGTCCGTGCCCGACGCCTTATTCGCCAACGGAAGCAGGAGTGCTGGGAACGGTATGTTTCCACCATTGGCGTCCGTACCTCTGCATCGCAGGTTTGGGCTAAGATTAGGCGACTCCATGGCTATCGGCCGCCTGTCTCTGTCCCTGGGCTTTCGCTGAATGGAGTGGTGTGTACTGACTCCGACACGATTGCGGACCGGTTAGCAGCGCATTTTGCTCAGTGTTCCGCATCTACGAATTACCCACTGGCCTTCCGCTCCCGGAAAGAGCGGTTGGAAAGTTGGAGGCTTTCCTTCCACACGCGCCACGCGGAGTCGTACAATGCTCCTTTCAGCGACCGGGAATTTCAGAGTGCACTATCTGCTTGCCCTGATACGGCTCCTGGGCCAGACCGCATCCACAGCCAGATGCTGAAGCACCTCTCTGTGAATTGCCAGCGACGCCTCCTAGATGTTTTCAACCGCATCTGGGTTGAGGGTGTGTTCCCGTCTCAATGGCGAGAAAGCATCGTCCTCCCCGTGTTGAAACCTGGAAAGAACCCGCTGGAGGTGGACAGCTACCGCCCCATAAGCCTCACCAACGTTCTTTGCAAGTTGCTAGAACGTATGGTGAGCCGGAGGTTGAGTTGGTTCCTCGAGTCTCGAGGCCTTCTGGCTCCGTCTCAGGGTGGGTTCCGTAAAGGCCGCTCAGCCGTCGATAATCTGGTCTCCCTAGAGTCTGCCGTCCGTACAGCCTTTGCACGCCGCCAACATCTGGTTGCCGTCTTCTTCGACATGCGGAAGGCGTACGATACGACTTGGCGATATCACATCCTGGCCACACTTCATGGGTGGGGTCTTAGGGGCCCGCTCGCGATTTTTATTCAGAGTTTTCTGTCGTCTCGTTCCTTCCGCGTGCAAGTTGCTGCGTCCCATAGTTCCTCCCGGGTCCAGGAGAACGGGGTCCCACAGGGGTCTGTCCTCAGTGTCTCCCTGTTTTTAATTGCGATCAATGGGCTCGCTGAGGCGGTGGGATCGTCCGTCGCAGCTTCGTTGTATGCAGACGACTTCTGCCTCTACTACAGCTCCGCTGGCATTGCAGTTGCTGAGCGCCAGCTGAAGGGCGCTATCCGCAAGGCGCAGTCGTGGGCTGTAGCGCACGGCTTCCAGTTTTCGGCCGCTAAGACCTGCGTTATGCATTTCTGCCGGCGTCGCACGGTTCACCCTGAGCCACGCCTTTACCTTGACGGTGAACCTCTTGCTGTGGTAGAGACGCATCGGTTCTTGGGACTGGTATTTGATGCCCGGTTGACTTGGCTGCCTCATATGAGGCAGCTTAAACAAACATGCTGGCGGCATTTAAACGCTCTCCGTTGCCTTAGCCACACCGGATGGGGTGCCGATCGGTCCACCCTTCTCCGGCCGTATCAAGCGCTGATCCAGTCCCGCCTTGATTATGGGTGTGTGGTTTATGGTTCGGCATCGCCATCAGCGTTGCAATTGCTGGATCCCATCCATCACTGCGGGATCCGACTCGCCACAGGAGGATTTCGGACAAGCCCTGTTGACAGCTTACTTGTGGAGGCTGGTGTTCCTCCATTGCGGATCCGGCGCGACCGACTTCTGGCCGCTTATGCTGCCCACGTTTGTAGCTTGCCAGGGCATCCCAACTACCGTCTCCTGTTCCCGCACTCGATCGTCCATCTTCCAGACAGGCGGCCCCGGTCAGGGTGTACGATCGCGGTTCGCATCCGGGCTCTACTGTGTGGGATTGAGTTTTTTCCTCTCCCGCCTGTTTTCCGGGCCAATCTCCGTCTGCCCCCTTGGTGTGTGCGCCGACTATGCATTCGGCTGGATTTGGTACAGGGTCCGAAAGATTCGGTCCCTCCTCCGGCCCTCCGCCGCCGCTTTGTTTCTCTCCTTGCCGAGTTTCCCGGATCTGCCGTGGCCTATACCGACGGTTCGATGGTCTCTGGTCGCACTGGTTACGCTCTTACTCTAGAGGATCATTGTGAGCAACAGTCGCTGGCACCCGGGAACAGTGTATACACTGCCGAGTTGGTTGCCATCTATCGCGCCCTAGAGTATATCCGCTCCCGCTCAGGTGAGTCCTTTGTCATCTGTAGTGACTCCCTGAGTGGTTTACGAGCTCTTGACCAGTGCTTTCCTCGTTCCCGTCTGGTGATGGCCATCCACGAGTCGCTCCATGCTCTTGCCCGTTGCTGCCGCTCCGTGGTCTTTGTTTGGACCCCAGGTCATGTCGGCATCCCGGGCAATGAGCGGGCTGACACGCTGGCTAAACAGGCAGTGAGTTCACCGGCTCTGGAACTCGGCCTTATGGAGTGTGATCTCCTGTCGCTTTTGCGCCAGAAAGTGCTTGGTGCCTGGGGTGACGAGTGGCGCACCCTGCCCACCCAACAAACTTCGGGCGGTGAAGGAGACGACCGGTGTGTGGCGCTCCTCCATGCGGGCCTCTCGGAATGACTCTGTCGTCCTCTGCCGGCTGCGCGTTGGCCACACGTGGCTGACGCACGGCCATTTGTTGCGCCGGGAGGACCCACCGCTATGTCGCTGCGGGGCAGATCTGACGGTGGTCCACATTTTGGTGGACTGCCCGCTTTTGACAGGACTCAGGCAGACGTTTGCGCTGCCTGATACCCTCCCTGCCCTTTTATGTGATGACGTTGCTATGGCGGACCTCGTGTTGAGTTTTATTCGGGCAGGGGGTTTTTATCGTATGATTTGAGTGTTTGTCCTTTTATTTCCTGTATTGACTTGGGCCTTTGGCCTGTGCTTTTAAACTGTGGGTTTTAATGTCATTTGGTGGTTGGCTTTTCCTTATTTTCATGGTCGGTGTGATTTTAGTTCCGTTTGTCTGGTCTTTGTCTGTCTTTCTTGTATTGTGTCGTCCCTTGTCTCAGTTCTCCGTTTTTAACGACTGACAGTTTTTATTTCGTGTGATGTTATCGTGGAACAAGGGACCGATGACCTTAGCAGTTTGGTCCCTTCAATCCCACACCCAACCAACCAACAACAAGGAAAAGATAAACATTGGAAGCTCGTGGAAACCACAACACCAAACACCAACAATAAATCCACTTGGAACCAGAGCCAGGCAAAAGTCAACAACGAGCAACAACCAGAACGCAGTACCGCCGAGATAGAAACGCAATCCAGAGCGAGTACCAGACTGCCTGGACTAGGGCAGAGCGGGTCCCTATATACGAAACTGGAGAGAGCGGCTATTGGCCACTGTCTGCACATAGCGTAGCGGTGGCGCCCTCGCTTCGCGAGAGCCGCTGCATGGAATAGCCGCCGTGGAGGTGAAGCCCTCTATGGGCTGACCACGTCCATTTGTTCTGGCGCGTGTTTGACTTCCGCGGCGGAAGGTACTAGATCAGTGTCATACATTCTCTGCCAACACCACCAATCTTTTTCGCATTTCTGCTTCTCTCTTATCTGCTCCCCCTCTCCCTCCCTCCCCCTCAGCTTCCTGACACCATGCCAGGCAGCCATGTCTGTTCACCATCTAGTCCTTCCATGCTCCATCAGACAGGGCTGACCCCTCTCCCCCCACCATTGTCCTACTATCCATCCCCCTTCCTTGCCACATTCTACATTGCTGCTTCTGCTTGATGCTACACCATTCCATTGTGGCTGCAGTGGCCAGGGAGAGTGGTAAGGTATGCTTGTGTGAATGTGTGTGCATTTTCTTTTTTTTGAAAAGGCTTTGAGTGGAAGCTGTAACAGTCTTTTCCTTGTGTCTGCATGCAACTCAGTGTGTCATCTTTATGGTGAGTAGCAACCTGTTCCTCCTAATGTTGATATTCCAACCTGAAATTTGCTTAAAGAATCAGTTTAGTTACAGATGGGGAAAAGTATGACTTCAGCAGCTCTTAACATTATAAAGCAGATAATTGCAGCTTTTGAAAGCAAGGATAAGGTGTTACTTGTTTATGTGACCTAAGTAAAGTCTTTGATTGTATTTCTTATGAAATATTTCTTGAGTAACTTGATTTTCATGTTCTGCTTAATAAAGTAATAAAAGCAATTTTTCATACTTAATTAACAGAAAGCAGTAAGCCTGTGTTGGAAACAAACATTAGAAAGTATTGAGGCAGGGGTACCACAGGGATTAGTTCTTGGACCTTTCTTCTTTATAACTGCAATCAATGATTTATCACATCATTTTACGCATTCTGTGACCCACTATGCAGAGGGCACAACAACTTGATTTTCATGTTCTGCATAATAAAGTAATAAAAGCAATTTTTCATACTTAATTAACAGAAAGCAGTAAGCCTGTGCTGGAAACAAACATTAGAAAGTATTGAGGCAGGGGTACCACAGGGATTAGTTCTTGGACCTTTCTTCTTTATAACTGCAATCAATGATTTATCACATCATTTTACGCATTCTGTGACCCACTATGCAGAGGGCACAACAATAATTACCACCCATTGAGACATATCAATGTTAAAACAGATGTGGCAGGAATTATTAGATGCTGCCATGAAATGGTTGAGAGATGTAATTAGTTCTAAATACCCTTGGAAATGGTGCAGAAAATTGTTGTCTAGAATGGCATCAAAATTGTGATCATGCTTCCAAACCACTTTGAATATGACCTGGTACTTCCTCTCATTTATCTGGAGTTCCACATATTGTGAACGTATTGTGTGAATTACCTTTTTCTGCAATCCACTCAGTCTAAAATTTGTAACTGTAAGTAGATTCAATTAACAAGACGCCTACTTGTCCACCTGTTTCAATGACAAAAGTAGACTGTCTACCACTGATTTTACCTTGCACAGTTACGTTTGATGCCTTGGCAACTTCTACCTCTTTGCAGAAAGGGAGTGAGGGACCTTGGCAGAACCACTCCTGTACACATTCCCCATGTTCACATTCCTTTTTGCATTGCCATAACCTATTTGATTAGCTGAGCAGTGCTGTAGAGACCTACAGTTAACTCTCATGTGTCCAATCACAATAGTTGTATGCAAATGCCAAACACTCAGGAGCCCTGTGGCCTTGGACATTTTCAATGAGTGCAGCATGCTTCAGCAACGAATGCACCTCTAGTGGGGTTTACCCTGGTGGAAGAGTGGATGAATTGCCAAGACTACTCACATAGGAATGCGAGTTATGTCACCTCGCGTAGTGTACTCGGTGAAGCACACTTTACGTCAGCACCTACCTGTGGATCAATCCCATGAACAAACACATCTATACAGAGAGTTTCAGTTTTGCTGAGTAGTACCTAATTCCTTTTGTTACTTTTCTGTAGTACATATGTATGACATTACATAGCTCTTCTTCTGTCAGAGAAGTGTTATAAATCCTCTCCACAATTTTGGTGTAGGCTGGAAAGTTGGTCCCTATAATATCTGACACTATGCTTATTTCCATAACTATCCACTAGCTCTTTTGAAAGGATGTCAAATGCCTTGGTATTACAAGGTGTGTTTAACCACTTTACCACTCTCAATAGCCCCTGATATTGGGGGGAAAAGGTGTTAAATGGCTTGCATGTGTGACGTGTATGTGGAGGTACCACCGAGCCTAAGAATATAGCATTTGTAATAACTGTAATTATTAGTCTGCAAAAGACAATGAAAGGAGCTAATTATACCAACTTCCATGTAAACTGAGTACAACTTTTGTATAAAACCATTGTCACCACTGTGTATGTTTTCTTCTGAAATTATTACACACTCTGACCTCGAGTAGGGGAGAATGCAAATGTGTTTTTCATTTATTTCTCCACTTTCATTCTTTCCACTATAAAAAGATGTGTTCTTGTGTAAATGAGTAAGTAAAAATTTTAAAAGATGCTCCCTTGTAGGCAGAGATAGATAGTGTTATTAGGATGTGGTACTAACCTGGTAGGTTCATTTGCTTGGGAAGAACCAGAGATATGGCGGAAACAGGAAGGGTGAGTCAGGATTGGCAACAGGTACAAACTTCCAACCCCTCCCACCCAAAAGTGAGGGAATGGAATAGAAAATGCATAGTGGCACTGTGTGGCCAAACCTGGAAGGTGGGTGCTGCTTGCTGGGAGATTGTTTCACAACTGGGTTATTTTGAAGTAAATTCAGTAAGTAGTAAAGAGACATAGTTAAAATTCTTGCACTTATTCTGGTTCACAATCAAAAACTGATTTTAAGGAAGTACTGGATACCCTATATACTTTGCTTTGTTCCATTTGTTTGAATAAATAATGTCATAAGGTGGCTTGTAATAGTTACACTACTGGCCATTAAAAGTGCTACACCAAGAGGAAATGCAGATAATAAACAGGTATTCATTGGACAAATATATTTTACTAGAACTGACATGTGATTACATTTTCACGCAATTTTAGTGCATAGATCCTGAGAAATCAGTACCCCGAACAACCACCTCTGACCCGTAATAAAGGCCTTGATACGCCTGGGCATTGAGTCAAACAGCTTGGATGGCATGCACAGGGTACAGCTGCACATGCAGCTTCAACATGATACCACAGTTCATTAATAGTTGTGACTGGCGTATTGTGACGAGCCAGTTGGTCGGCTACCATTGACCAGACGTTTTCAGTTGGTGAGAGATCTGGAGAATGTGCTGGCCAGGGCAGCAGTCGAACATTTTCTGTGTCCAGAAAGGCCCATACAGGAGCTGCAACATGCGGTCGTGCATTATCCTGCTGAAATGTAGGGTTTCATAGGGATCAAATGAAGGGTAGAGCCACGGGTCGTAACACTTCGGAAATGTAACGTGCACTGTTCAAAGTGCCGTCAATGCAAACAAGAAATAACCAAGTCGTGTTACCAATGGCACCCCATACCACCACGCCGGGTGATACGCCAGTATGGCGAGGACGAATACACGCTTCCAATGTGCGTTCACCACGATGTCACCAAACACGGATGCGACCATCATGATGCTGTAAACAGAACCTGGATTCATCCGAAAAAATGTTGTTTTGCCATTCGTGCACCCAGGTTCGTTGTTGAGTATACCATCGCAGGCGCTCCAGTCTGTGATGCAGCCTTAAGGGTAACCACAGCCATGGTCTCCAAGCTGATAGTCCATGCTGCTGCAAACATTGCCAAACTGTTCGTGCAGATGGTTATTGTCTTGAAAACGTCCCCATCTGTTGATTCAGGGATTGAGACGTGGCTGCACGATCCATTACAGCCATGCGGATAAGATGCCTGTCATCTCAGCTGCTAGTGATACGAGGCCATTGTGATCCAGCACAGCATTCCGTATTACCCTCCTGAACCCACTGATACCCTATTCTGCTAACAGTCATTGGGTCTCGACCAACGAGAACAGCAATGTTGCGATACGATAAACTGCAATCACGATAGGCTGCAATCTGAACTTTATCAAATTCGGAAACATGATGGTACGCATTTCTCCTCTGTACACAAGGCATCACAACAATGTTTCACCAGGCAACGCTGGTCAACTGCTTTTAGTGTATGAGAAATCGGTTGTAAACTTTCCTCATGTCAGCACTTCGTAGGTGTCACCACCAGCGCCATCCTTGTTTGAATGCTCTGAAAAGCTAATCATTTGCATATCACAGCATCTTCTTCCTGTCGGTTAAATTTTGTGTCTGTGGCACGTCATCTTTGTGGTGTAGCAATTTTAGTGGCCAGCAGTGCACATGTGATGTGAGAGGATTCTAACAATATTACAGTAAATTAGTATCAATGTCAGGCACTTGAATGCCCTATGCGTCCCCCACCCATAAACCCATACAAGTGTCCCTTTGAAATGTGCTGAGACCTAAGAAAGTATAGCAGTTATCCTAAGCTCTCCTAATGAGGAAGACTTCTTGTTTGTGATGTGATCAGTATAGCACTGCTCAACAGCATTCTTTTTACAGGGAGCCTTCATGTCTATATAATGTTAATCCTCTGTAAAGTTGCTACCCATTTGCACAGTACAGGGGCTTAAGTCATATATTGCATTTGAGAGTCCTCACCAGATATTACTTGTATTTCAGCAAAGATACGCAGCCTACAGAAAAGCACACATGCGAGTTAGTATAGCATGGTTATATTGTAATCCCAAGACATACAGAGAGTGACAAGAGAGTGGGAGGCTTTTACCTCTTCAACCCTGCCCAGTATTGTCTATTTGCTGTGAGCTTCTACAAAGCAGGCAGATTTAGGTTAACACTTGCTAACTCGTACTCATTGGTCATATATTTCTGTATGTGTTGGTCCACTAGTATTGTTTTTTAGCATCGTATTGATTATTTGTGCGTGTGTTAATGCCTTCATTGGCGAATTTTGGTAGAGTGATATTGTGATTTGTTTGTAAAATTTACATGTAGAAAGTGAGTTAGGAATTTTGAAGAATTTTTGAAGAACTGTGCATCTTGTGTATTGCGTTTACCACCAGTGTTTGGGCCAGGGAAACTTTAAAGTGTAATATGCATGAGCGTAATTTACATGTGCCAGATCTAAGTTATGGTCCACATGAGTGTGGCTGGGAATGACATGAATGGTTCTGAGATGCAGTTAGGGCAGAACACTTTATTAAATATAAATGAAGGTAAAGTGAGTAAGGAGGCGGGAAGTGAACAGATGAATCTGGTGAGCCACGTCGCAAACAATGCCTATTGTTAGGCGTCAAAAGCAGAGACATGACAAAAGAATCAGAGCTACACATTATACAAAAATTGATACTGGACAGAGCAATGGAAGTCATGCTGAGACCAGTTACTTTGGTGATGGACATAAGTGTTCTAGAAGAAATGCTGAAAAATCAGAGCCTAGAATCACAGGAACACTTAGTCAAGAATTGAAAACACAGATGAAGAAAATAACTTAGGAACTAAAGAAGAAGATAAATGAATGGGACCAGTCATTTAATAAGTGCTTTGTTGAGCAAATTGAGCGAATTGACAGAATAATAATCATCTTTGAATGGTGTTATTGAAAGTTCCTGCAGAAGGAAAAAAACAACAAAGGACAAATTAGAGTTCTGACTTACAGCCATGAGGATTAAGTTAAGCAGAGTGCAGAGGTGGTACCAACTGACAATGCTGCAATCAGTGATGTTGTAGAAAAGGCCTGTAGTGAACAGGAAAAGCTACTAAAATAAATATCAAGTTGGTATTGAAGCAGGAAGCCAATCTTGACAAAGCAATGGATTGGATTGTAGTAGTAATAACTACCACTGACCAGTCATTACAATCATTACATAAGAACAGTGACTCTAATCATACACAACTGTTTATTGTTGTAGAAAGTGAAGAAGTACAGTCTCTCCTCCAGTTCCAACAGAAACACGGAAATCAAAAAGAAAAATAGCAATTCCCCCCCCCCCCCCCCCTTGCTGCCACTTCCACCAAGTGCAGGAAAAGGTAGAAGTATTGCCGGCAATTTCAGATAAAAGTAACTATGTAAGCAAGAGACCTTGAAGTGGCAGTGGTGACCTGTGTCATTTGAAAGAAAGGATAAGGGAGTTGCCTCCCTGTGAAATCTCTGAGACTTAGACTTCTACATCTACATCTACATATATACTCCGCAATCCACCATACGGTGCGTGGCGGAGGGTGCCTCGTAACACAACTTGCTTCTTCTCTCCCTGTTCCACTCCCAAACAGAATGAGGGACAAATTACTGCCTGTATGCCTCTGTACGAGCCCTAATCTCTCTTATCTTATCTTTGTGGTCTTTCCGCGAAATTCAAGTTGGCGGCAGTAAAATTGTACTGCAGCCAGACTCAAATGCTGGTTCTCTAAATTTCCTCAGTAGCGATTCACTAAAAGATGGCCCCCTTTCCTCCAGAGACTCCCACCTGAGCTCCTGAAGCATTTCTGTAACACTCGCGTGATGATCAAACCTACCAGTAACAAATCTAGCAGCCCGCCTCTGACTTGCATCTATGTTCTCCCTCAATCTGACCTGATAGGGATCCCAAACGCTCGAGCAGTACTCAAGAATAGGTCGTATTAGTGTTTTATTAGTGGTCTCCTTTACAGATGAACCACATCTTCTCAAGATTCTACCAATGAACCGAAGACGAATATCCACCTTCCCCACAACTTCAATTATGTGCTTGTCCCACTTCATATCACTCTGCAATGTTACGCCAAAATATTTAATTGATGTGACTGTGTCAAGCGCTACACTACTAATGGAGTATTCAGACATTACGGGATTCTTTTTCCTATTCATCTGCATTAATTTACATTTATCTAAATTTAGAGTTAGCTGCCATTCTTTACACCAGTCACAAATCCTGTCCAAGTCATCTTGTATCCTCCTACAGTCGCTCAACGATGACACCTCCCCGTACACCATAGCATAGTCAGCAAACAGTCACACATTGCTATCCACCCTATCCAAAAGATCATTTACATCTACATCTACATGACTACTCTGCAATTCACATTTAAGTGCTTGGCAGAGGGTTCATCGAACCACAATCATACTATCTCTCTACTATTCCACTCCCGAACAGCGAGCGGGAAAAACGAACACCTAAACCTTTCTGTTCGAGCTCTGATTTCTCTTATTTTATTTTTATGATCATTCCTACCTATGTAGGTTGGGCTCAACAAAATATTTTCGCATTCGGAAGAGAAAGTTGGTGACTGAAATTTCGTAAAAAGGTCTCGCCGCGACGAAAAACGTCTATGCTGTAATGACTTCCATCCCAACTCGTGTATCATATCTGCCACACTCTCTCCCCTATAACGCGATAATACAAAACGAGCTGCCCTTCTTTGCACCCTCTCGATGTCCTCCGTCAATCCCACCTGGTAAGGATCCCACACCGCGCAGCAATATTCTAACAGGGGACGAACGAGTGTAGTGTAAGCTGTCTCTTTAGTGGACTTGTTGCATCTTCTAAGTGTCCTGCCAATGAAACGCAACCTTTGGCTCGCCTTCCCGACAATATTATCTATGTGGTCCTTCCAACTGAAGTTGTTCGTAATTTTAACACCCAGGTACTTAGTTGAATTGACAGCCTTGAGAATTGTACTATTTATCGAGTAATCGAATTCCAACGGATTTCTTTTGGAACACTTTTCGTTATTTAGCGTCAACTGCCACCTGACACACCATACAGCAATCTTTTCTAAATCGCTTTGCAGCTGATACTGGACTTCGGATGACCTTACTAGACGGTAAATTACAGCATCATCTGCGAACAGTCTAAGAGAACTGCTCAGATTGTCACCCAGGTCATTTATATAGATCAGGAACAATAGAGGTCCCAGGACGCTTCCCTGGGGAACACCTGATATCACTTCAGTTTTACTCGATGATTTGCCGTCTATTACTACGAACTGCGACCTTCCTGACAGGAAATCACGAATCCAGTCGCACAACTGAGACGATACCCATAGCTCCGCAGCTTGATTAGAAGTCGCTTGTGAGGAACGGTGTCAAAAGCTTTCCGGAAATCTAGAAATACGGAATCAACTTGAGATCCCCTGTCGATAGCGGCCATTACTTCGTGCGAATATAGAGCTAGCTGCGTTGCACAAGAGCGATGTTTTCTGAAGCCATGCTGATTACGTGTCAATAGATCGTTCCCTTCGAGGTGATTCACAATGTTTGAATACAGTATATGCTCCAAAACCCTACTGCAAACCGACGTCAATGATATAGGTCTGTAGTTAAATGGATTACTCCTACTACCCTTCTTGAACACTGGTGCGACCTGCGCAATTTTCCAATCTGTAGGTACAGATCTATCGGTGAGCGAGCGGTTGTATATGAGTGCTAAGTAGAGAGCTATAGTATCAGCGTAATCTGAAAGGAACCTAATCGGTATACAATCTGGACCTGAAGACTTGCCCGTATCAAGCGATTTGAGTTGCTTCGCAACCCCTAAGGTATCTACTTCTAAGAAACTGATGCTAGCAGATGTTCGTGTTTCAAATTCTGGAATATTCCATTCGTCTTCCCTGGTGAAGGAATTTCGGAAAACTGCGTTGAATAACTCCGCTTTAGCGGCACAGTCGTCGATAACAGTACCATCGGCACTGCGCAGCGAAGGTATTGACTGCGTCTTGCCGCTTGTGTACTTTACATACGACCAGAATTTCTTCGGATATTCTACCAAATTTCGAGATAATGTTTCGTTGTGGAACCTATTAAAGGCATCTCGCATCGAAGTACGTGCCAAATTTCGCGCGTCTGTAAAGTTTAGCCCATCTTCAGGATTTCGCGTTCTTCTGAACTTCGCATGCTTTTTCCGTTGCCTCTGCAACAGCGTTCGGACCTTTTTTGTGTACCACGGGGGATCCGTTCCATCTCTTACCAATTTATGAGGTATGAATATCTCAATTGCTGTTGCTACTATATCTTTGAATTTGAGCCACATCTCGTCTACATTCGCATAGTCAGTTCGGAAGGAATGGAAATTGTCTTTTAGGAAGGCTTCTAGTGGCACTTTATCCGCTTTTTTAAATAAAATTATTTTGCGTTTGTTTCTGATGGATTTGGAAGAAATGGTATTGAGCCTAGCTACAATGACCTTGTGATCACTAATCCCTGTATCAGTCATGATGCTCTCTATCAGCTCTGGATTGTTTGTGGCCAAGAGGTCAAGTGTGTTTTCGCAACCATTTACAATTCGCGTGGGTTCGTGGTCTAACTGCTCGAAATAATTTTCGGAGAATGCATTTAGGTCAATCTCGGAAGACGTTTTCTGCCTACCACCGGTTTTGAACAAGTATTTTTGCCAACATACCGAGGGTAGGTTGAAGTCCCCACCAACTATAACCGTATGAGTGGGGTATTTATTTGTTACGAGACTCAAACTTTCTCTGAACTGTTCCGCAACTGTATCATCGGAGTCTGGGGGTCGGTAGAAGGAGCCAATTATTAACTTAATTCGGCTGTTAAGTATAACCTCCACCCACACCAATTCGCACGGAGTATCTACTTCGACTTCACTACAAGATAAACCACTACTGACAGACACAAACACTCCACCACCAATTCTGCCTAATCTATCTTTCCTGAACACCGTCTGAGACTTCGTAAAAATTTCTGCAGAACTTATTTCAGGCTTTAGCCAGCTTTCTGTACCTATAACGATATCAGTTTCTGTGCTTTCTATTAGCGCTTGAAGCTCAGGGACTTTTCCAGCGCAACTACAACAATTTACAACTAAAATTCCGACTGTTCCTTGATCCAAGCACGTCCTGTAATTGCCAAGCACCCTTTGACATTGCAGCCCATCCCGCACTTTCCCGAGGCCTTCTAACCTAAAAAACCGCCCAGTCCACGCCACACAGCCTCCGCTACCCGTGTAGCCGCCAGCTGAGTGTAGTGAACTCCTGACCTATTCAGCGGAACCCGAAACCCCACCACCCTATGGCGCAAGTCTAGGAATCTGCAGCCAATACGGTCGCAAAACCGTCTGAGCCTCTGATTCAGACCCTCCACCCGGCTCTGCACCAAAGGTCCGCAGTCGGTTCTGTCAACGATGCTGCAGATGGTGAGCTCTGCCTTCATCTCGTAAGCAAGACCGGCAGCCTTCACCAAATCAGATAGCCGCTGGAATCCAGAGAGAATTTCCTCAGATCCAAAGCGACACACGTCATTAGTGCCGACATGTGCCACCACCTGCAGCTGGCTGCACCCTGTGCTCTTCATGGCATCCGGAAGGACCCTTTCCACATCAGGAATGACTCCTCCCGGAATGCACACGGAGTGCACACTGGATTTCTTCCCCTCCTTAGCCGCCGTATCCCTAAGGGGCCCCATTACGCGCCTAACATTGGAGCTCCCAACTACCAGTAAGCCCACCCTCTGCGATTTCCCGGACCTTGAAGGCTGAGAATGATCCTCTGAAACAGGGCAGGCGGCTGCATCTGGCTCAGCCAGAGACAGTGCCTGAAACCGGTTTGTCAGACGCACCGGGGAGGCTTTCTGATCAGCCTCCGGGGACGCCTTTCGCTGCCTGCCACGCCTTGGAACGACCTCCCAATCAACCACAGGCGAGGGCTCAGCCCCACTGCGGGCAGCAACCGGGGCAACCACAGCGGCGGACCGATCTGGGGACAGACGGGACGAGGTTGACATCCCCGTGATACCCGAGTCCGGCTCCCCACAGTGGTGCCCATTGGCAACAGCCTCAAGCTGCGCGACCGAAGTCAGCGCCGATTGCAGCTGTGAGCGAAGGGATGCCAAGTCAGCCCTCATCCGAACACAGCAATCGCAGTCCCTGTCCATTCTAATCAATGTTTAACAACAGTTACCAAAACACGAGTCCGTGCCTAGATAACGCAAGCGGAACACGCAAAGAATGTATCAACTAACCTGTACAAATGCCTAACGACTGCGCTACAATCTGCTGAATTTACGATTACAGTAACTAAAACTCGAAATTGCACCTCCTATACGAAACTCACACGCAATTTAAATAAGAATCTACGAAGTAAACACTAAAGCGTGATGCTACAACTGTCAAATACTATAATACGCCCTAAATATATGAATTAAACAATGCAAGTACCCAAAAACACGCAAAGAAATTAATTAAACTATCTAACAAATAAGTAAGCTAGGGTTATACGACTTGCTGCTGCAGCTGCTTATCCAACGGCGGCAGGGAGCACACTGACTGGCCAACCGACACTGGCCGTTCACAACAAAAACAGAAGACAGACGACTACGCGAATCTGCACTATTCAGGTACTAAGGTGCGATGCTACAACCCTCAAATACTATAATACGCCCGAAATATATGAATTAAACAATGCAAGTACCCAAAAACACGCAAAGAAATTAATTAAACTATCTAACAAATAAGTAAGCTAGAGTTATACGACTTGCTGCTGCAGCTGCTTATCCAACGGCGGCAGGGAGATAGAAAACAACAGCGGTCCTACCACACTTCCCTGGGGCACTCCAGATGATGCCCTCACCTTCGATGAACACTCACCATCGAGGACAACGTATTGGGTTCTATTACTTAAGTCTTCAAGCCTCTCACATACTTGGGAACCAATCCCATATGCTCGTACTTAGCTAGGAGTCTGCAGTGGGGGACCAAGTCAAATGCTTTCCAGAAGTCAAGGAATATGGCATCCGTCTGATACCCTTCATCCATGGTTTGCAAGATATCATGTGAAAAAAGGGCGAGTTGCATTTCGCAGGAGCGATGCTTTCTAAAGCCGTGCTGATGCATGGACAGCAACTCCTCTGTCTCAAGGAAATTCATTATATTTTAACTGAGAATATGTTCGAGAATCCTGCAACAAACCAATGTTAAGGATATTGGTCTGTAATTTTGAGGATCCGTCCTTCTACCTTTCTTATATACAGGTGTCACATGTGCTTTTTTTCCAGTTGCTCGGGACTTTACGTTGGGAAGGGATTGATGATAAATGCAAGCTAAGTAAGGAGCCAATGCAGTAGAGTACTCTCTGTAAAACCGAATTGGAATCCCATCAGGACCTGGTGATATATTTATTTTCAACCCATTCAGCTGCTTCACAACCCCAGGGATGTCTATCACTATGTCCTCCATACGGAAATCTGTACGAGAATTAAACGGCGGTATGTTTGTACAGGCCTCCTGCGTGAAAGATTTCTCAAATACTAAATTTAAAATTTCAGCTTTCATTTTGCTATCTTCTATTGCCAGGCCAGACTGATCAGTGAGTAACTGGATGGAGGCCTTTGACCCACTTACCGATTTTATGTAAGACCAGAATTTCCTTGGGTTTTCAGCAAGATCTTTTGCTAAGATTGACGGTGGTAGTGGTTGAACGCTTCGCGCATCGCTATTTTTACAGCAGCACGAATCTCTGCTAACTTTTGCCTGTCCTCATTCTCCTGATCTTTCTTGTACCGCAAGTGCAACTGCCTTTGCTTCCTGAGCATTCTTCGAATTGCGCTGTTAAACCACGGTGGGTCTTTTCCATCCATAATCCACTTTTTAACACGGAAGAAAAGGACAATGATGAGAGCAAGCATCATTTTGTCTCAGTCCAGATATATTCAATTTATTTGGACCCATCATTTGAACAGCACCGCTGTGCTTGGTTAGAACAACTCAATCACATTTTACCTCAGTCATGGGGTCCCAAATTAAAACTACAGTTCTTGTGTAGTCACCTCTGTGTCAATTTGGCTGCTAGAATTAGAATAATCATGCAGGACTGCATGGACTCAGAAAAATTCAGGGATGCATTCTTGGCTGAGTTTTGGCAACATAATATGCAAGACCATGTCAGACTTAATATATTTATGATGCCCAATTACATTAATTCTGGATTTTGAGGTACTATCATGTACTTTAAGGAAATTGTTCAGGAAAACCACTATGACCCACTTAAATTGGTGCATTTATTCTTGACTAAGCTGCCACATCATCTGCAGAGGGAACTAATAATTGCAGGAAGACATATGGGTGATGTGAAGTTCTTCCTTACATTGCTGCAGAAGTTGAGTGAGGTCCAAGTGAACCTGTGCATGTTATACAGGATAAGATGTGTTCCGTGCCACTGAATTATGCACCCGAGAACAATAGACACCCACATTTCAATGACAAGAGGTGAGATAGGTAAGAACATTCATACCCACATGATCGTGGGAATAGAAGATGGAATTTGAACCATGAATGGAATTGTTGGGAACCTTGCTGAGAGTCTGACAACTGGAATCGACTTGTAGGCAAAGTCTGATCACATGATGAAAATGTGTCACTGAATCTGGTCAAGATATGGGGTACTGACTGATGGCATAGTGTGCAAAATGCTGTGGAGAGCAATCACCAAAGACAGTGATAGATGTGGCAGGCACCTAATAAGGAGGAAAGAGTGGAAGTAGTTAGGTCACCACAAAGATGATGTTAGCTGTACACAAATTTTTATGAAAAGAGAGAATTGTTGTTAGGTGAGGAAGATGAAGTGTCAAACTGTGAATAATATCTCTTAATAGACATAGCTATTGATCCAATAATTATTGAATGTGTATTTGATTCAGGGGCTAGAGCCTCTGTGATTAGGGAGAGGATATTTTTAAAATGCCAAGCAAAGCTGGCATGGTCAATCCCCCTTGTACAGAAGTTTGAGATCTGTGGAGCTATACCCAGACTGAATGTACATGACAATCACATGTACTAACCAATATTTTCTTGGTGGTTCCAAGACTCTCAGTTGAGGCTGCACTGAGGGTGGACTTGTTTGAACACTACCTGTATCTCATACATTTTAAAGAGAGGTGTGTGACCTTATGTGTGGAAGGACTTTGAATCAGGCTTGATTTCACTGATGCGTACAGTGGGACTGCCAAGTTGAAGCCATATTGCAGTTAAGTGTAACCTTATGTATAGAACAAGCCAATCTTTTCCCCGTTTTATTGTGTTAGTTTGGTAATAATGTTTTGTGCATACTAACATTTTCCCTATGTCATAGTATGATGTGTTTTAAGTCTTGAATCATAGTCTTGAGTTACTGAATCATCTCAGGAATGGACAAATTTGATGAAGAGATACATAGTCATAATTAAGGAATAAGAAGGTATATAATAAAGAAAGTGAATGTGATCTTAATAAGGAAGGTTAATGCAAAGTTTTGAAACTGTGAGGTGAAATAGATGTTCTGTGTTGTGTCAAGATGTTTGAAGTATTCCACATTCAGTTGGAGACATAGATGATGACCTAACTGTAGTGTTCCACAAAAGATGTGAGGTTTATTGATGCCAGCTGGCAAGGCAGCACTGATGCAATTAATTAGGTTGGTGAACGTTGCTGGTCATGGGATGTGAGTGGCACCTGTTGCAAAGCATTGACCTATATTCAGCACAAAAGATGAATGGATGTAAGATTGTGGTGTCAAGTAAGTTACAGAAATTAAGCCAGATTAGTTAGTAGGGCTCGCAATCTCAGTTTGACATTTAACACATTTGATACCTTGTAGAGGGTTGGTTGTTTTGTAGAAGAACTTTAGCAATCAATCTGAATAATACAGAGCATGTAACATTACTTGTGTGTAGACAAGCTATTCGGTCACCCAGCACTGGTACAAGGTAAGATGAATTCATTGTATGGTTGAAAAATGGTAGTGCCAGGGCTCGGGGTGCACCATGGCCAGCCTGACTAGGTGACCAAGTCTGGCCAACCATGTGCAGAGATGAGCAGTGTGGCCAGAAATGGGGAAAATCCCTGTGCAGGGAATTTTGATGGCTGTTGCTTGCGTGGCCTTTGTGCAAGATATGCTCCAAGAAATGACGGTGTGGCAGACAAGATGAAAGATGGCTTCTTACAACTCTTCAAGAAGTCAATTACTAATGTAGACCTGAATGCATTTACAATCTCAGAAAATTTAGGGGCATCCAATGGCAGAACAATATTACAATATCTTTAAAACTACAGAAGTAAATATTTCACAGTGAATAAATGGTTTCCCAGTGAACCTCTGAATTACCAACTTTTAAACAATTCATGCACTTTTAGTATATGATATGTCATGTGATAGCATTGCACTATAGCTATCATCTCTGAAAACCTTCTGATCTGTGTCTCCTTTATTTCTTGATTTATGGCATTTTTAGGTCTTTTCATTACAGAAATGTTTGTCAGAGCATCATATCCTCCACCACTATACAGTAAATGCACACAGAATAGAATATCTCACAGTTTGTCATACTTGTGTATTTATTTAATGAACAGTTCACTATATTGCCAGTAACATTATTTAAATATTAATCACAATTGATAATAAAAAAATCAAGGTAATTTAAGAAGTGGTCAATCACATGTTTTAGCTGACTCCACTTTTGTAAAAGAATGCCAAAATATGATTCTGACAAGCAGGCCTAAATAATTGTTTAAACAATATTTAACAACAATCTGTCGTCATTTATCATGAGTCCACATATGCGTGGATACTGGCTTATTTACTTATGGATGAACCTTTATTTATATTTATTGTAAATGGTCTGAGTGCAACCGAATGTTTATAAAATTTCTTTATTTAAATATTGTTGCAATATATTAGCTTAGTCTGAGGAGTGATGAAGTTGAGTCAAATAATGTCAACAGAACATCAGAACGATACAGTTTTGATGAGGATGACATTCAGCCGATGGAAAAGCAGTCAGTAGCAGAATACTATAAGAGTCAAGAGGAGACTGGAGCTTTACACATGAAGAGCCCAAGGGAGCAATTCCATGCTCCAATTCTGTGCTGGAATAAGGCAGACCTGCCTATGGTAACATGGATTATTCACTCATAAAGGTGACAGGTTCTGGGCAGTGAACGGCCACTACCTACTTTGACTTCTGAAGGGACTTTATATTTTGTGAGGTCTGAATGTGCTCCAGAGAAGGACTCTAACTTTTTCTGCTTGTAGTGTAGAACTGAGGATAGACAGAGTATGAGTTACTATTTTTTGTGTCATGGGTGATAATTGGTAAATCATCATCTTGAACTCTGAACTGTCTGGAGCTGGTGAATATTTTGTGTATTGTGATTATGAAGTGAACTTAGTTGTCATATACCCTTGATTACAGTTTAGTTTGGGGATTTTGCTATCGTTCTCATTATGCTCTCAATGTAACTTTTCTGCATTTGATAATGGTATTTTCTATCTGTATTTTTACTGAATACCATAGGACCACTTCTCATTTATTTGAGATGCCCTTTCTTGAGTAAAAATTATTCAACATAATTCTCTATTGTCTACACAAATACAGATGTTCGAATAGAATCCTTGTTATTCAATTATTCATTTAAGTGTTGTTTTGCATTTTTGTGTATTTTATTAACTTACAGTTATAACCAATCCGTAGATTATTGGACTGCAGGGTCACAGCTACAGGTTATTATTCACAGTGAATTAGCTGTGGGGCATGAAAGCAGACATGTGCATCTTGACCCTATGACTACATTGAGATATTCTCTTAAACAGAGCCAAACATACCCCAAGTACTTAAAGTACAAGTAACTACAGAGGAAGATGTAACTGGTTTGCTCATACAGGTTGCTGTTTAGAAGAGCAATTACACTAACAGTAACTGTTGGATACTGACATAAGCTGACATAGACTGGCAATGATTAGATTGTATTGAATGCAGTCTAAGAGTGTCATTGGACTACTAAAGCTGACATGAAGTAAGGAAAAAAATTATTACTATGGAGACACCAAGATGCCTGAACAGTCGGAATGAATGATAACAAAAACATTGGGTACTTTAAGTACAGATAAAATAAGGTATGGGTATTTCAAATTATAGCTCTGTGATGCATTTGTTTTGCATGTAAAATAAAATTCTATGTGTGTGTTATCATTAGTGTGTGTGTCACGGGAAGGACTGTGAATCAGAGGAGTACACCGGCGCTATGAAGGGAGTAATCCATGTTGCAATGCTTTATAAACTCCACACATTGATGAACATTATAAGCTGTTGCAAGAAGACATGTAAGTGCACCAACTGTAAAAATCTTATTAACCTGTAAGACATATTTTGATATACATTTTTCATGTTTAATTACTTTTGTAAATATTGCTTGGTGTTTTCATGTTATTTCCCAATGATCAGTTTCGCTAATCTTGCTGTCATCATCAGATAATTGGAAAATTCTAATAAACATACATACATGCCACCCCGACAATGAGAACACTTTCGACTGATAGGAAATGACACCACGTTGGCTTGCCAAACACAGCTGCCATACGCAGCTTGCTCACTCACTTTTTTCTGTGCTTGGGCCACAACTGCACTTTCTATGTGTTCGGTTCCACTCATGGGCACACAGTTGGTCCAATGGATTATTTATACATGGTGACAATTATTTAACTACATGAAAAAAATGTAAATTAGTTACAAACTACGGCATGCACACACTTTATTAAACATCATTGGTGGTGATGCGGCTCACAAGAATACCAAAATCCTACATAACCTGCTGCAGTGTTGGAACATTGATGCTGTCTATGACCTCCTGAATGGCTGTTTTCAGCTCAGAAATGGGTTGGGGCTATTGCTGTATACCTTGTCGTTAATATAAATATAACCCCACAAAAAGGAGTCGCACGTGTTCAGATCTTGAGAATACAGCGGCCAATCAAGGCCCATGCCAATGGCCTCTTGGTACCCAAAAACCAGAATGGGGTTCCCAAAGAGCTCCTCCAAGCATGAAACACTCTCCTGCTTTGATGGGGTTGAGTTCCATCTTGCATGAATGACATCTTGTTGAAATCAGGGTCACTTTGGATAATGGGGATGAAATAGTCTTCCAAAACCTTCGCGTACCATACAGTAGCCACCGTGTCATCAAGGAATATCGCACCTATTATTCTGTGACTGGACATTGCGTACCACACAGTCACCTGTTGAGGGTGAAGAGATATCTTGATCACAAAACGTGGATTTTGTACCAATTGTCAAATGTGCCAATTTCGCTTATTGACAAACCACAATAAGTGAAAGTAGGCTTTATTGCTAAACGAAACAATAATGTGCATACTAATTCCCATCATACTTCATGGGCAACAATGCAGTTTGGACATCCTAATGTAAACTGTGCAGGAGTTATGATGATTCTATTTCACATAGTTCAATAATTGTCATCCTGTATTTTCCTTTTTATGTGTGTCTGACAAGCCAACATGGTGTCATTTCCTGGATAGATAATATAATGATAAGACAGAGATTTAGGAACCAGGTGTTAAATTGTAAGACATTTCCAGGGGCAGATGTGGACTCTCACCACAATCTATTGGTTATGACCTGTAGATTAAACCTGAAGAAACTGCAAAAAGCTAGGAACTTAAGGAGATGGGATCTGGATAAACTGAAAGAACCAGAGGTTGTACAGAGTTTCAGGGAGAGCATAAGGGAACAATTGACAGGAATGGAGGAAAGAAATACAGTAGAAGAAGAATGGGTAGCTTTGAGGGATGAAGTAGTGAAGGCAGCAGAGGATCAAGTAGGTAAAAAGACGAGGGTTAGTAGAAATCCTTGGGTAACAGAAGAAATATTGAATTTAATTGATGAAAGGACAAAATATAAAAATGCAGTAAATGAAGGAGGCAAAAAGGAATACAAACGTCTCAAAAATGAGATCGAAAGGAAGTGCAAAATGGCTAAGCGGGCATGGCTAGAGGACAAATGTAAGGATGTAGAGGCTTATCTCACTAGGGGTAAGATAGATACTGCCTACAGGAAAATTAAAGAGACCTTTGGAGAAAAGAGGACCACATGTATGAATATTAAGAGCTCAGATGGAAACCCAGTTCTAACCAAAGAAGGGAAAGCAGAAAGGTGGAAGTAGTATATAGAGGTTCTATACAAGGGCGATGTACTTGAGGACAATATTATGGAAATGGAAGAGGATGTAGATGAAGATGAAATGGGAGATATGATACTGTGTGAAGAGTTTGACAGAGCACTGAAAGACCTGAGTCGAAACAAGGCCCCCGGAGTAGACAACATTCCATTGGAACTACTGACGGCCTTGGGAGAGCCAGTCCTGACAAAACTCTACCATCTGGTGAGCAAGATGTATGAAACAGGCGAAATACCCTCAGACTTAAAGAAGAATATAATAATTCCAGTCCCAAAGAAAACAGGTGTTGACAGATGTGAAAATTACTGAACAATCAGTTTAATAGGCCACAGCTGCAAAATACTAACACAAATTCTTTACAGACGAATGGAAAAACTAGTAGAAGCCGACCTCGGGGAAGATCAGTTTGGATTCTGTAGAAATGTTGGAACCTTACGACTTATCTTAGAAGAAAGATTAAGGAAAGGCAAATCTACGTCCCTTGCATTTGTAGACTTAGAGAAAGCTTTTGACAATGTTGACTGGAATACTCTCTTTCAAATTCTAAAGGTGGCAGGGGTAAAATACAGGGAGCGAAAGGCTATTTACAATTCGTACAGAAACCAGATGGCAGTAATAAGAGTCGAGGGGCATGAAAGGGAAGCAGTGGTTGGGAAAGGAGTGAGACAGGGTTGTAGCCTCTCCCCGATGTTATTCAATCCGTATATTGAGCAAGCTGTAAAGGAAACAAAAGTAAACTTTGGAGTAGGTATTAAAATCCATGGAGAAGAAATAAAAACTTTGAGGTTCGCAGATGACATCGTAATTCTGTCAGAGACAGCAAAGGACTTGGAATAGCAATTGAATGGAATGGATAGCGTCTTGAAAGGAGGATATAAGATGAACATCAACAAAAGCAAAAAGAAGATAATGGAATGTAGTCGAATTAAGTCAGATGATGCTGAGGGAATTAGATTAGGAAATGAGACACTTAAAGTAGTAAAGGAGTTTTGCTATTTGGGTAGCAAAATAACTGATGATGGTCGAAGTAGAGAGGATATAAAATGTAGACTGGCAATGACAAGGAAAGCGTTTCTGAGGAAGAGAAATCTGTTAACATCGAGTATAGGATTAAGTGTCAGGAAGTCATTTCTGAAAGTATTTGTATGGAGTGTAGCCATGTATGGAAGTGAAACATGGACGATAAATAGTTTGGACAAGAAGAGAATAGAAGCTTTCGAAATGTGGTGCTACAGAAGAATGCTGAAGATTAGATGGGTAGATCACATAACTAATGAGGAAGTATTGAATAGGATCGGGGAGAAGAGAAGTTTGTGGCACAACTTGACCAGAAGGAGGGATCGGTTGGTAGGACATGTTCTGAGGCATCAAGGGATCACCAATTTAGTATTGGAGGGCACCGTGGAGGGTAAAAATCGTAGAGGAAGACCAAGAGATGAATACAGTAAGCAGATTCAGAAGTACGTAGGTTGCAGTAGGTACTGGGAGATGAAGAAGCTTGCACAGAATAGAGTAGCATGGAGAGCTGCATCAAACCAGTCTCAGGACTGAAGACCACAACAACAACATTGTCACATACATATCTTGAAGATGTCAAAGGAACTACACACATCAAAAAAAGTTTTGCGTCATCCCCGTTCCCTGAATTCCTGGAGATAGACGTTGACTGTGGATATTGTATCACAGACACAGTCCTTTTGACTGTTCAGAGATGTCACTAAACTCACCCAAAGATGTAATCAACCATGCATAAGCAGGCCTATTAAACGGAAGGGCACCGACAGCTGATCAGTCACTCTACCACGAAGGAGGTACACGGCTCGTGTTGTCTGTAAGTCAATCATGCCTAGATGGTCAATACTACAGTTTGATCGTGTCCACATTGTTTCTTTGTGATAGGAATGACTGTCAACAAGGGAAGAGTCCAGGCATTTCAGGGTGAACCAAAGTGATGATGTTTGCACATGGAGGAGATACAGAGAGACACGAACTGTCAATGACATGCCTTGCTCAGGCTGCCCAAGGGCTACTACTGCAGTGGATGACCGCCACCTAGGGATTATGGCTTGGAGGAACCTTGACAGTAATGCCACCATGTTGAATAATACTTTTTGTGCAGCCACAGGACGTCGTGTTACGAATCAAACTGTTTGGAATAGGCTGCATGATGTGCAACTTCCCCCCTGATATCCATGGTGAAGTCCATCTTTGCAACCAAGACACCATGCAGCGCGGTACTGATGGGCCCAACAACATGCCGAATGGACTGCTCCGGATTGGCATCACGTTCTCCTTGCCAATGAGTGTCATATATGCCTTCAACCATATAATTGTTGAAGACGTGTTTGGCGGGAACCCAGTCAAGCTGGACGCCTTAAATGTCCAGCAAGTGCAGCAAGGTGGAGGTTACCTACTGTTTTGTGGTAGCATTATGTGGGGCCAACGTATGTGGCTAGTGCTCATGGAAGAAATCATAATGGTTGTACGATAAGTGAATGCCATCCTCTGACCGATAGTGCAATCATATCGGCAGCATATTGGTGAGGCATTCGTCTTATTGGACGACAATTCGCGCCCCCATCACGCACATCTTGCGAACGACTTCCTTCAGGATAACAACATAGCTCGACTAGAGTGGCCTGCATCTTCTCCAGACATGAACCCTATCGGACATGCCTGGGATGGATTGAAAAGGACTGTTTATGGACGATGTGACCCACCAACCACTCTGAGGGATCTACGCCAAATTTCCATTGAGTAGTGGGACAATATCGACCAACAGTTTCTTGATGAACTTGTGGATAATATGCCATGAAAAATACAGGCATGCATCAGTACAAGAGGACGTGCTACTGGGTATTTGAGGTACTGGTGTGTACAGCAATCTGGACCACCACCTCTGAAGGTCTCACTGTATGGTGGTACAACATGCAATGTGTCATTTTCATGAGCTATAAAAAAGGTGGAAGTGATGTTTATGTTGATTTATATTCCAATTTTCTGTATAGTTTCTGGAACTCTTGGAACCAAGGTGATGCAGAACTTTTCTGAAAATGTGTGTAAATATACGACTGCAGAAAGAAAGAGAGAGAAAGCTTTGCAGAAGATGCAAGAATATTTTAACAATTTGCGATGTAATTACACATTTTATTCCCAGGAATACTGCCAGGCTTGAACACTGACTCTAAAGAGGTCGCGGCACACCGGGAAACATCCCAGTCTTCATCCAAGACACTTCACGTGCTTTTATGGGAAATAGATCCCAAAACCGATATCAGCTGGAATATCAGACTTCACACGCCAAAACCATGATATTTAGAAGTTGAAATAAATATCTCTGTAACGGTAAACAGGACACCCACCACTTTTCGAGTTTTAGTTGCTTGTTTGAAGATACTGCCCGAGAGAGAGAGAGAGAATTTCTGAGTCTTAGAACTGGTGTGATGTTCATCACTGTTCAGGAATGCTGATGGGGCTTGTTTATATTTGCTGCTGGAATCAGGGACGTTAAGGCTCTTAAATTTTATTGTCCTCCTTTCGAACCACACTAGTGTCTAAGCACAGATGGGAAACTCAGAACAATGATATATATTCAAGTTCATGACATATTTCGAATCCCACAATGGATCACGAGGGGGGAAACAAACCACAAACAGAATTCGAAGCTCTTTCCTACAAACAATAGAAAAAAGGCTGGAATTTTCGATGTCCTACAACTGCTGGTCTTGGAGATGGTCTAAAACCACAATGGCGGGTGGCATGTTTCTTTAAATAATAAAGATGCAATTGTTCCTACTCTGTACCAGCAGTGGTAGCAACGTTTTGAACATAGCACAAGTGATCTGAAGCTAAGGGTGATTATTGTTTTAACTGTGACATCAGAAGGGTGGGCAAAAGCAATTATTATATAATTTCCTACCATTTTAAACTTTTGACCAGATTCTACGCTTAGCAGAGATGTCTGTGCCAATATGAAGACTTAGCCTGTATCCTTCAGGCACACCAAATTAGATTCTGATGTCATGGCCTACACTCGTATTCCCAGGTCCGCCAACTTGTATCATCATCATGGATTCTGACATCACAGGTCGCCATCTTGGACTGTGACTTCCTACAGCTGTACTCATGTTGCTAGGTCTACCAACTCAGCCCACCTGTGATGATATTGGTTGGTGGGACTTCACCAGACATAGCCTATATCTCGATAGGAAAGGGAAGGATAAATTGGCCGGAATGATAGCAAAATCTTTAAAGGTGGGATTGGTGTGGGTCTGAGACAGCCTGTAACAATACGCATTGTCTCATTTACACTTACATCAACCTGTTTAGCATGTGCAGATGCTTCCCATACTGGCGCTGCATAGTCTACTGCAGAAACACACAGATTAAGTGGTGATGTTCTCAGTACTGATGGTTGAGCTCCCCATTCATAGTTTGTCAGCCTGCGGATGATGTTATTCCTGGAACAGACTTTAGCCTTGGAGGAAAGCGTTCTGTCAAGTACAACCCCAAGGTATTTAGGTGTTGGACAGTGCTTTAACTTCTTACCTTGCCATGTAACGTTGAGCTCAACTCCAGCATCTCTATTGCGCGGATGGAAAGCACATACTTGGGTTTTGTCAGGGTTTGGATTGAGGTGATTGGCGTCATAGTATTGAGCCAGTTCTTCAAGCGCTCTAGAGAGATTTTCCATCCAACAAGATCGGGGGACTGCTGGGGAGTGTCAAAGACGACCTGGGGTTACGAAAACCAGGGATTTACAATATACCTTTTCAATGTGGCATGTCCTACATTGGCCAGACGACAAGAACTGTGGAGATCAGGTGCAAAGAACATCAGAGGCACACTAGATTAAGACAGGCGACTAAGTCATCCATTGCTGAACACTGTCTAGAACTAGATCATGCCATGAAGTATGAGGATACCAAGATTCTACAACAAACACCCAGATTTTGGGACAGTGTTATAAGAGAATCGATAGAAATTAAAATGGCTGACGATCTTATGAACCGTGACACAGGGTACCAGCTAAGCAGAGCCTGGGATCCGGCTCTGGAATTGTTAAAGGAGCAACGGGGCCAGCTGCAACACTACACAAACAGAAGAACCAGAGACATGGAGATGGAAAACGAGCCCCTGACGGACTGCCAGGCGCACCACACCGAAGATGGAACACCCAGAAGTGGGACTGGTGGGCGCGGACCGCAGAGGTAACATCCAGAGCCGCAGCGGACGAAAAACGGAGCGGCAACGCTCCAACAGGTCGTGGTGAGCGGGCGCGGACCGCAGGCGGAACGCTTGGTACCCCAGACCGTAGATGAAACCCCCATGAGCGGGTTTGGTGGGCGCGGACCGCAGAGGGAACACCTAGAACCGCAGCGGACGGAAAACGGAGCAGCAACGCTCCAGCAGGTCGCAGGGAACGGCCGCGGACCACAGAGGAAGCGCCTGCAGCCGTTGTTGGAGAGGGAAGGCCATAGGCATAAATACTGGACCAGGTCCAGTCGAGGAGCAGTCTCAGGTCGCACCTGATGAAGGTTACGAGCTACGTGACTAAAATATCGTGCAAGTACGACGCTGATATCCGGCAGAACACCTGACAACCCAAGATGTCATCATCAATGGTGTTATAAGGGGAGGAAGGGGGGAGAGTAAGGGGAAAATATGGCAACAATGCAGCATGCACTTGAACCTGCATAACTATACAGTGTTAAGAACCTAGTCTTCCATTCTACTAACACTATCTGATAAATCATTTAATTACATTGCTGGCTATTAAAAATTTTCATGCCAAGAAGGATAGCAAAAAATGAAATTTTACTTGTTGTTTCTATCCGGGGTAGTAGAAAGAATACATGATTGAATTTGAAGGGGATTTGGAGGTACGCAGAGTGTGAAATTTAGTACACATATCTGCCATCTCTGGCAGCAAGAATGGCCCTAACTCAGCTGAGCATCAAGTTGAACAGAGCTTAAATGATCTGCTTCAATATATGCACAGATATTTTCACCGGGTAAGAGATCTCGAGACATGCAGACAATTACAATAGGTGAACACCCTCTGCATCGAGGTAGGCCAGGACAGTATGCGCAATATGTGGTCTTGCATTATCTTGTTGAAAAAGAACGTCCTAGGTAACGCAAGCACACAGTGCATCCATTTGACCTAATATGTCAGAAATGTAACCACTCCTGTCCAAATGAATGGCTATGAGTATGGTATACTAAATAGCCCACCAAGTAGTGCACAATGGGAGTTGAAGATTAGACGGTAGGTTTATGTAAGGTCTGTATCATGAGGGTCAACGTCATGGTTACTTCCTTCTCGCCTCCCCCTACACAGCCCATCCTCTTTCCCTTCCCTTCCTACCAATCGAATACGCATCTAATGATGGTATTAATCCTACTGGCAACAAAGTTCACATTGTTGGCTAGTTCCATTTCAGCAGCTCGTCTATGTGTGTTTATTATGCATTTTTTCTGTTCTTGCTTTGTAAATTATTCTCATACAGCATTACAGTGTTGATTAGCGCGCGCGCGCGCGCGTGCGCGAGCGCGCGCGCGCGTGTGTGTGTGTGTGTGTGTGTGTGTGTGCGCGTGTGTGTGTGTATGTGCGCCAGATAGTCAAGCCCCGTCAGAGTCAGGCGGCTTATGTTCTGCAGGTGTACCACCCGTATAATTAACATTGCAGCATTACTCTGACTAGGGGTAGGCGAGCTGGATGCACACACACACACACACACACACACACACACACACACACACACACACACGATGTGTCATCCAGCAATGGAACGCTTTGTGAAAAAGTTAACAAGCCAAGGAGAGAAAAATCGCGTCAACAACTTGGACTGAAGACTTGCTCAAGGGAACAAACAACAACCCAGACTTCAGATGCTGCTACCAACTGCTGTGGGAGGTGCTTGTAGTTAGCCTCGTTTCCAGATTTGTTTTCGCTGTGTGGGGGCAGTGTTGCCTACGTAAATGGTTACAGGCCAGTCGTGGACTGTTTTCGACAGCGTACTGAACAATGCGATTTGGTCACCAAGTTCAGAAAAAAATTGATTCAAATGGCTCTGAGCACTATGGGACTTAACTTCTGAGGTCATCAGTCCCCTAGAACTTAGAACTACTTAAATCTAACCAACCTAAGGACATCACACACACGCATGCGACCGTAGCGGTCGCGCGGTTCCAGACTGTAGCGCCTAGAACCGCTCGGCCACTCTGTCCGACACCAAGTTCAGAATCCCGTAACTAAATACATACAGAATGTCGAAATATTCCACTTGCACTGTGCATAGTACACTCATTCCTTAGTTTAGTACCAAAACATGAAGCCAGATTAAAGGTGTGATACAAGATGCGGCAACTGAATATCGCAAAAAATACATGATAAATGCTTTCTGACACTAATTTCGGAGGTCCGTCACTGAATAAATATCGGCCTTCTCAATTTGTCACTTGTAGTATGCACACTACATTCCTTGTGTAGTTTAATAACATAACATGAAGGCAGGTTAGTCTCCAATTATGGCTCGTTGGTTGATTCGATTATGAGTTATAAGCAGTTGAGAATATCAGAAAATATTCGCTTGGCACCCTCGTTGGAAATTTTGGAGGGCAATAACTACATAAACACTGGCTCTCGCAATATGCCCTTTTTAGTTTAACAGCAACTCAGGAAGCCAGATTAACAATCTAATTACTAGATACTTGCAGCTGAATATGGCAGAAAATATGAGATGTGAGTCCTCTGCCTCTAACATGTACGCGTTCAATAAGATTGATCCTCGTAGGGTGAGCTACGCTACTGGCCATTACAATTGCTACACCGAGAAGAAATGCAGATGATAAACGGGTATTCATTGGAAAAAAATATATTATACTAGAACTGACATATGATTACATTTTCATGCAATTTGAGTGCATAGATCCTGAGAAATCAGTACCCAGAACAACCACCTCTGGCTGTAATAATGGCCTTGATACGCCTGGGCATTGAGTCAGACAGAGCTTGGATGGCGTGTTCAAGTACAGCTGCCCATGCAGCTTCAACACGATACCACAGTTGCTCGGCCACCATTGACCAGACGTTTTCAGTTGGTGAGAGATCTGGAGAATGTGCTGGCAGGGGCAGCAGTCAAACATTTTCTGTATCCAGAAAGGCGTGTACAAGACCTGCAACATGCGGTCGTGCATTATCCTGCTGAAACGTAGGGTTTCACAGGGATCGAATGAAGAGTAGAGCCATGGGTCGTAACACACCTGAAATGTGACGTCCACTGTTCAAAGTGCCGTCAATGTGAACAAGAGGTGACCGAGACGTGTTACCAATGGCACCCCATACCGTCACGCCGGGTGATACGCCAGTATGGCGATGACGAATACACACTTCCTATGTGCGTGCACCGCGATGTCGCCAAACACGGATGCGACCACTATGAAGGCCGGTTCCCACTAGAGCGCGGCAGCGCGTCGTGCGGCAGAGGCAGCGGCAAGCGTTTTCCGCTTTGACGCGACGGCTCGCGGAATTGGCGTTCCCATCTGGAAGCGGCAGACGCTAGCGGTAGCCAATGACGGACAGCCACTGAGGTACGGGGCGGGACCCACTGAAACGCCCGGTAGGTTTGATTAACTATATTTTACACCTACATGAAGGAAAGACGAAGTTGGCTGAAGACATACCAATTTTTCATTTTCTGTACTATGTACTCTTTCACATATTTCATTACTCATGTTTTCTCATTTCACCATAAACAGATTTCATGACTACTGTTCATGATTGTTCACCATCTCCTAACACATTGATACAATGTACGAGAAAAGAGATTATTCAGATGGTTAAGCGAGACAAAAATTTAAAATGTGATACGGTAGTATGTACAGGAAAACAGTATTATTATTATTATAAGACATTTACTGGTACAGACGCAAACCTACAATTATTTATTGGTTACGAGCTGCGGTTTACAACTAAAGAGACAGTAAACGGTAGCAAATTAAGGAAATGGAACTTGAACAAGTCAAGACCCACAGTTTTTCGATAACCTTAAAGTTACCGTAATGCAACGACTGACAAAAACAGAGGAAGGAATCCGCTACAATACGAATGGATATCTTTGAGAGAAGAAGTGATGAATGCAGCAGAGTATGTGAACGGGAAGAAGGTACAGTAGAAATTGTTAGGTAAAACGTGTTATGTTAAATTTGACACGAGGGAAAAATATAAAAATGTAGCAAATAAAGTAGGCCATCGGAAATAGAAATGTCTAAACATGACGTTAACAGAAAGTCCAAAATTGCAATGCGATTTTGCTCTTGGAAAACATAGGGGAATGAAAATGAGAAAGAACAAAGAAAAATTTGCTCAGAGGAGAAGCAACTGTCAAGAACTCATATGGCAAAGCCAGAACTAAGCAAATGAGAGAAGTCTAGAAAGTGGAAGGAATATGTACAGAGGAGAGGGGGAGGGGTTGTACAAATTAACATAAGCACAATGTTAGATTCCTGTGAGATGTCTGAACACGCAAGGCAATACTCATCCTACCACTTAGCTAAGTAGACACACTGAAGAACTGGGAAACTGTGTTTATAGCATTTGCATGTTTAGAGAAAGGTTTTGACAATCTTAACTAAAACATTCTTTGAAACTCTGGAGATGTCATCGATAAAACACAGGGCCACAAGACTATCTACAACTTGTACAGAAACCAAACAGCGTTTCTAAAACTTGAGTGACTTGAAAGGGAAGCAGTAATTGAGAAGGCAGAAGTAGAGGATAAAAAATGAAGACTGTGAATATCAACAAAAGCATTCTGAAAAAGAAAATTTGTTCACATCGAATATAAATTCTAATGACTGGGTACTATTTTACAAAGGTATTTGTGTGGAGTGTGGTATTTGTGTGGAGTGCAGCCTTGTATGTAAGTGAAAAGTGGGCAATGAACAGTTCTGTCAAGAAGACAATGCACGCTTTCAAAACGTGGTGATCAATAAGAATGCTCAAGATTAGATATGAGGATCGTGTAACTAAAGAGGTGGTACGGAATTAAATAGAGGAGGAAGAGGAAATTATGGCACAACTTTGACTACAAGAGGGGTAAGTTGACAGGACATATTATGAGGCATCAAAGATTGAGGACAAAAGGGGTTGGGTGATAGTATTATGATAATAATCATCTGTTGAAATGTTATTCTACTACTTTATCTATTAATGTAAGCAGTGAATTTACTCTTCCATGCACTCCTCCACAAAACATTTAAACCAAAACTGAAATCAGCTGGACACCAAATCTTTCAACCACTGTCTAACAACTACTGCATTCACTTTCAACTTTCTATAACTATCACTGGCTAACCACACACACATACAGATATAAGGAGAACAGAAATAAACAAACATTAGTTTTCAGCATATAATTCATTAGGTTGGCAACATGTACATAAACAAACCAAACAGGAAGGGACATGAGGTGAACACACTGTAGTTAGGACTTCAAATCAGTGTTTTCGGTAAAATGTCTACAGCTAGTGACAGAAGAAAAAAAAAAGAACATGAAAATGTGGTTATGTTCCATAATCTAAGTTTTAGTCCAACTTCCAGCATGTTACCAGGTGAGGGGAAACGCAGATGTCCGCCAAAAACTCGATTCACTGTAAGTAATCAGTTATTCACGTAAAAAAAGATGTGAACTGTTTTATAATCTGCAAGTATCACATATAAAAACAAAACTGAATCATTCTAGACTCCACCGAAGATGCCTTAAAGTAAAGGGCGAAACGCGTCTTGAAACAATAAAGTACACTGGATAGAGAAAAAAACTTTTGTTACTTCCAAAGGAAATAATCAATAGCTGTAGGTACTTAGCAAATTACATCTTATGACATACCAGTAAATTAGTCGCGGTTTAACTTCTCAATCCACATGCTATTAAATGCCGTTTAAAAAAATTTATCTATTCCTTCCGAAAAACTGTAGTTTCTTTCATATCTCGATAGATAAACAGATTTAGGATATTTATCATGTGACGAAATACATGACTTTTTACAAGTTATCGTTTGCAAAAAACACTTTTCGATTTCTTGAACCGTTTACGAAATTTGCAGTTGATACAACCACATGGTTTACGACGAGCAGGACGAAGTATCGGTCGCGTCGCGAGCGACCCGCTGGCGGTCACCGCACAGCCCGTCCGCCGATATATCATTCAATGTCTCGAGAACGGTGATAGCTACCGTTCTGCTCTCAGCTTTAAAAACAATTTCGATATGTTGACTAAATTTCATACGCAATAATGTATTACCTAAAATGAACTGTACGCAAAGTCCACGCAATGCGTTTTTACCTCTGCACACTCATTAAAATTTCGTGTAAAGGTTTACGTAAATGCGATACAGCAAGTAACCACGACGAATAACGAAAAGAAATTCGGTCCTTTATCGAGAGAAGATATCAGGCTGTAACATGCCCAAGAATCAAATTTTTCTACCGAATAGTTTCCTTGGAATCGGATGATAAGTATTTCATGGCTGCCGCCGCGTCCGCGCCAGCGGTTCGGCGAAAGTTCGTGTGGCCCGGGCTTCCGTACATGACGTCACGCTCAGCGCGTTCTGTGATTGGCGGCGCGCACCTGGAGCGCGGCACGCGGCAGCGGAAGCCGTTCGACATGGTCAAACCGCGACGCAGAGCCCGCCGCGCCGTGCCGCTGACGTCGTTTCCATGGCAACCACGCCGCTGACGCGCGGCAGCCCTTGTAGGAACCGGCCTTGATGGTGTAAACAGAACCTGGATTGATCCGAAAAAATGACGTTTTGCTATTGGTGTACCCAGGTTCGTCGTTGAGTACACCATCGCAAGCGCTCCTGTCTGTGATGCAGCGTCAAGGGTAACCGCAGCCATGGTGTCCGAGCTGATAGTCCATGATGCTGCAAACGTCGTCGAACTGTTCGTGCATATGGTTTTTGTTTTGCATACGTCCCCATCTGTTAACTCAGGGATCGAGACGTGGGTGCACGATCCGTTACAGCCATGCAGATAAGATGCCTGTCATCTGGGTGCGACTGCTACGGTCGCAGGTTCGACTTCTGCCTCGGGCATGGATGTGTGTGATGTCCTTAGGTTAGTTAGGTTTAAGTCGTTCTAAGTTCTAGGGGACTGATGACCACAGCAGTTGAGTCCCATAGTGCTGGACTGGTAGTTATACGAGGCCGTTGGCATCCAGCACGGCGTACCGTAATACCCTCCTAAACCCACCGATTCCATATTCTGCTAACAGTCAGTGGATCTCGACCAACGCGAGCAGCAATGTCGCGATACGATAAACCGCAATTGCGGTAGGCTGCAATCCGACCTTCATCAAAGTTGGAAACGTGATGGTACGTATTTCTCCTCGTTACACGAGGCATCACAACAAGTTTTCACCAGGAAACGCCGGTCAACTGCTGTTTGTGTATGAGAAATCGGTTGGAAACTTTCGTCTGTCAGCACGTTGTAGGTGTCGCCACCGGTGGCAACCTTGTGTGAATGCTCTGAAAAGCTAATCATTTGCATATCACAGCATCTTCTTCGTGTTGATTATATTTCGCGTCTGTAGCACGTCATCTTCATGGTGTAGCAATTTTAATGGCCACTAGTGTATATGCATGGTATTAATTTTACTGCAGAATGAAAAATGTAAAAGAAAAGGGAATGGTACACTGGGCAGAACTAATGAATCAGTATTTAGCATCTATATTTGCCTACAATTTGAATAAATGTTTCACTTATTCAATTGATACTGCAAACATTTTTAAATTTGGGCAATAAGAGGAAAGGATATATAAACTTGAATGACGGTATGGTGTAGGTCCATAAGATAGAAGATGTAGGTTTCAGTAATTTACCACGAAAGCGGTTCATTTGTAAACCTCTTCACTGGTCATTGGGGCTCAGTCAAAAGTGGGAGTCATCACTGAAGACAATCTACTCCAGTCGGTGAGATTCCAGGCCAAAGACGAATCTGGATATGTCTTGGATAGTGGTGGGATACCAACCTGATTGTCGCCCACCATACAGCCAACAGACAGGAGCTATGTTCTGGGGTGCCATTTCTTTTCATAGTAGGACGCCTTCGGTTCTTATAGCACTGCAGGATGTCGTCAATGTTCTATGCCCCGTTCTGTTCCTCTTCATGAAGAGCTATCTTTGGCTTACATTTCAGAAGATAATGCCCTCTTGCAAATGGCCAGAGTTTCTACTGCTTGTCTTCGTGTTTGCCAAACCCTACCTTGGCCAGCAAGGTCACTGGATCTCTCCACAGTTGAGAACATTTGAAGTATTGTGGGTAGGGTCCTCCAGTCAGCTTGGCGGTTTGATGGTCTAACGCGCCAGTTGGACAGAATTTGGCACGATATCCCTCAGGACGACATACAACAACTCTATTCATCAACGCAAAGCCAAATATCTTCTTGCATAAGGGTTGCAGGTGGACCAATACATTGCTGACTTGCTCAATTTGTGAAGCAGTTTCTCTTGAATAAATCGTCCAATCTTTCTGAAATTGTAATCGTATGTGTGGCTGTACATGTATATCATATCTACCAGTCTCTGTCCCACTCGGGTAATTCCTTCCTGGTGCGTCTTTTTTTTCGTCTTAGAGCGTATAAGAAAAAGAGGAGCCGGCCGGGGTGGCCGAGTGGTTCTAAGCGCTACAGTCTGGAACCGAGCGACTGTTACGGTCGCAGGTTCGAATCCTGCCTCGGGCATGGCTGTGTGTGATGTCCTTAGGTTAGTTAGGTTTAAGTAGGTCTAAGTTATAGGGGACTGATGACCCCAGAAGTTAAGTCCCATAGTGATCAGAGCCATTTGAGCCTAATGGCGTGTGCATGAAATTTTACGGTTGAATTGGCAACGTTCAATTGCTGTCATATATCGTGACGAGATCTTGGGATCTCATCTGCGGTTGTTGCATGTACTGTAGGGCCAGACGTCGTGTTGAGGACGATAATACTCGACCTCGTAGAGCATGGATGATTGATGTTTTCTTGAAAAAGGAAGATATTGCACAAATGGCGGGGCCTGCTTGAAGCAAAGCAAGCGCTGTATCATGTATAAGATACAGAGGCGAGCGAGTGCACGGGACTTACCCTAGTTCACTGCTAGTAGCGTCACGTCATCGTAACGCGCCTGCATATAGTATTGCACCACATTTAACATAAAAGTAAAAATTAAGATTTGTGTGTAAAACTTTGTTAAAGTATAGTTCTATGTAATAATGTTTCAGGTAACAAATCTTAATGTTATAAAATTAGTAGTTTACGTAAAATTCACGTTTTGAAAGAAAAATAGGAGGCGCTAAATAATGACGCTAGGAAGCCAAAATTTGGTGAGAAGGTGCAGTAAGAAGTCATTAATGAGTGGTGCTGGTTTCCAAAACCATAAAACTAAAATTGACTCCAGAATCCGCGTTTTTCGGAAAAATCAGAGGCGCGAAATAATAGAGCTACAATATTGAAAATTGGTAGGATGCTTCAGTTCACCCTAATAATAATAATGGAAATACCACAATCAGTTACCTCTTCTAGTTTTTTAGTAATTTAGTAAAAACTACTTTTGTGAGTAAAATGTACATAAGCATTATAGATTAAGTACTTTAAATTTTAATGATAAAACAAATTCTTTAAGACCAATGATCAGATAGGACAATTAACAAAGCTACACCAAGTTTTAGTCTTGTAGCATAATTAACAGCCGATACAAGTCTTGATAAAGCTATGGTTCAGAGGTAACAATCTACCGTTAGTTCCATTGTAAAAATTCTAGAGAGTAAAGTTTTAATTTTAGCGGGCTGAGATTTTCTACGTGCTTCTGTACTGCTCAGATGTATGTATACAAAAATTGAGAAGTTTGTAAAGCTATTATTAAATGTGATATTTAAGATTATGTGCCTGAGATAGCGATCATTTGGAGGCTGCAGGCATCTGCATAGGAACGGAAAGAACAGATGCTCTCTTGGCGGTACGCGCCGGAGCTATATAAAAAGAGCGGCAGAGGCAGTAGTAAGCTCACTCCGCATTAGACCAACGCCTAGTCCACGCGAGCTTAACGTCCGATCGCGCCTCGCCTCGGGTGACGTCATAGCGGGCTGTGACATGCGCGTACTTAGCAATGTAAACGGACATTGAAAATCGCGAGGACTGTACACCGTCCTGGATCGTTTAGACTTCGGTAACAAACTGTTATTGTGCCGTCCGTGTGAAGTATAATTCCGCGTGGCAAGTGGTGACTAACTCCACTTTTAAGGCGAGCATTAATCTTTTTTTTTAACATTATTGCGAACTATTAATAGAGCACCGTTAGTTAGAGTAATGAACTATTCGGGAGGAACTTGCTGTAGAAGTCGCCTGTGAACTATTAAACGATTGGCTGAATTAACAATATTTAATGTCTTTAGCATTTTCAGAAGTTTCGAGTAATTTGTGTGAGCCTTTAAGATAATAAAATCTTGTTTGGAACTTTAAATTTTATTGAAGCAGCCCTAATCTCGTGAAGAACTATGGATATTTTTCGTTTAGCTGGGCTGTACAGGAATGTGGCCGTGCAGACTGGGAACTAAGGTCAGTAAGTTTCCCTTCGCTTTCTGACTGGCCACCAAATTAGTTGCCAGGCTCGCGTGATTTAAGGTGGCAATGTTCAACTTTCATTCAACATTAAACAACGACTTCTTCGCCGTCCCACATATGTTGCATCGGCAATAGTCTGTTACGTGAAATGAACATTCAAACAACTCATTCGACAACTATCTTCGCCGCCCCACATATGGTGCTTATCGGCCGGGAAAACTGAATTAAAAGCAAATAAAAGTGCTCGATGTGTGAAAGCGATTGGTATAAATTAACGAACTCGGTAGGCAATAACAGGACACTGAATTGAACTAGTGTGGGAACAGTGTTACCAGTAAAGGCGGGTGTAGTGTATAAACAATAAGTGTCTACCGCTGTACGTTGGTTAGTGACGATGGTGAGGAAGGCGACGATGCTGGATCGCGGCTGCCGACGGCGCTGAGACTAAAGGAAGACGGTGCGTCATCGCGGAGCTGCGCTGATCTGCGAGACAGCTGCCGGCTGCGCCGAGCGGTCAACGGTGCCTTGCTGCCCCCCCCTGGAGCTATTGCAGTAGGCGATTCCTGTGGCGGTACTCGACGCTACAGCTGCTGCTGCTGCCTTCAATACGTCGCGACGCGTCGCATCACGATTGCTGGTACACCGCGACGACATCATTCGTCGAAATCAAGCATTTAAGTTAAGTCAAAGACTTTTAAAATATTTATTAACTGCTGCTAACAAACTAAAAGATATGGAAAGTAGTGTACATTTCAGAAGGGAACCGGTCTCTGACCAAGAATCCTCAGGATCAGGAATTGAGTTTAATGAGGATGGTTCCATTAATCCCTCAAATATTGAACTAGAACGTAATTTGTCACCAGTAAATTATGACTTTAATTTAAATGAGAGTGCAGGGATGCAATCAATAAGTGAAATAGAAGTCAAAAGGGGGCCAGTAGAGTTGCTAACTTTGTCAGGTAGTGAAACTGAGCTCAATATATCTCCAGCTCAGTCAAGTCAAGAGATACAAAGTATCAAGGTAGAAGCTCCGGATTGGATGCAAATACTGTTTGCCAAACTCGAATCAAACCAAAATAAAATTGAGGCTAAAATTGAGGATAGTAATAAAGAACTAAAAGAAGAACTGCAATCAAAATGGAATAGTTTGAATTATAAGATAGATGCTATTCATCATGACATTCAAGTGAAAGTAGGGCAACAGTTAACTAAAATGCATAGTACTTTAAATGTGAAATAGATCAAATTCAAAAAAATTATCAAGAGGCAGATGAACTTTTGGAAGTGAGGTTGTCCGAAAGATTGAGCAACGAGTCCAAACTTTGCTCTGACAAAGTTAAAGAGGTACAAATTAAAGTAGATACTTGTCAGAAAAACATTGAGAAAGTAAAAGAAACCTGTACCGAAATTCGTGGTGCAGTGGAACAAAGATGTTCTGCCAGGATAGAAGCAGTAGAGTCACAAGTAGAGGAATTAAATACTAACATTGCTAACCTAGAAAATAGAGTAACCTCTGTTAATTCTAGTCATTCTACTGTACAGCATGTGACTTCAGTTGACGCCGCTTTTATAGGGTGTCGACAGTTTTTGCGCTTTGATCCTGATAAGTACATTCACCCTCTTGAATTTTGGAATGACTTTGAGGATGTTCTCCCCAACACTTGGTCAGAAAGAGAAAAAATTTCATTTATAAGAAGTCATTTGTCAGGTGATGCTTTGCGATGGTCAGCGGATGTAATGATCAAATGTAAAACTTTATCTGAATTTAAGTCTGCATTTCTCAACGAATACTGGTCACATAACAAACAAAATGATGTGTTAAGGGAATTCTGGAGTGGTAAGAAGTTTTTCCCAGGGCGTGAATCAGTAAAGGATTTCGCTAGGAAGTGGGTTTCAAGACTGTCACATTTGACAGAAAAGATGAAGCCAGATATGATCATTATGGGTTTAGAAGGTAAGCTGCCGTGGTACTGGCAGAAGAGGATCATTTCCGCCCCTAGAGATAATATAGACAAATTTATTGAATATCTGGAAAGAGTGGAAAGAGTAGCTGCTGCTGAGGAGCAGGTGCAGCAGAATAACAAATCTTCTAACAATCACGTACAAAATAATGGAAACGTGAACGTTAGAAATATGGAAGTTAGGCACACCAAAACAAACTATCGAAACCAAAGCCGTGGCAGAGGAAGAGGGGGTAGATACTCACCACGCTTTCGTAACAACTACTATGACGAAAGTGGAGAAGTAAATACTATGCCATTAAGACAAGAAGGGAGTCATGATGCTACTATATCTAGTGGTGTCACAGATGAACACAACAGGCCGCGTGTGGGAAACTAAATCCCGTCTATGAGGAAACTGGCGCTCACCAGGCGGTAACAGTAACACAGCCAGTAACGGAAACACAGACAATCAGCCAACATACACAGACAGACAACATGGATGACGAAATAAATACAGATAATACCAGTGATGTGTTAAGCCACTATCACAAAATAGTGGATAGTATTTTGGATACACTAGAAAAATGGGTCAAGGAAGAACAGGAACTCAAGGTAGATAATGGGGAAGAAATAGATAATGGGTTTGAGTCTGATGGGAATAATGATGAAGTAAAAGCTTACATCTTCGATGAAAATGGCAATCTAAAAGCTGAAGTAGAATCAGTACTGCAAAACTTTAGAGAGGAGGAAATGATGAATGAAGGGGGTAGAAATAGTAACGAGGTGAAAGAATCTAGTAGCTGTGTAAACGTGCCACAAAGGGTTGAAGGTGACGACATTCTTATGAACAGCAATATTGCGCAGGGACGCAGTTGCTCAGAGGTAGAGGATAGTTTGGCTGATGTGCAGCAAACAAAAGTAGAAAAAGTCGTCAGATGCTTCGATTTAAAGTTAGTGGACAGATTAGAGAAAGCAGCTAAGATTATAGAGCATGATGAGCCCCAGGATGTAAATGTAAATGTAATTGCAACTGATCAGAATTACTTTAGCTGGAAGAACATAGAACGAGATTTATTAGACGAGGTGTGTGAGCAACCTGTTCAATGTAAAATAACTCACCCTGTTATCAAAATAAACATATCAGGAGTCACTGTGCGTTGTCTGCTTGACAGTGGCAGTGAAGCAAGTGCTTTATCACAAACATTTTTTGACACCATACCCAATAAAGAGAAGTTAACAGTTATGAAAGTAAGTGGCTTAAAGATTATAGGTGCTACTGGAAAAGTCTCTAGACCAGTTCAACACGAAGCTTTGATACCCATTGGTATAAATGACGTAGTAATAGATCATCCTTGTTTGATTGTGCTAGGCTTAAGTGTTGATAAAAGAGCTTTAGATAGGAAAAAGAGGCATGATGCAACGGCTTCCCCCACTAGTTTTAAAATTGGTGAGCTAGTGCTGGTCAAAACAAAAGAAAAATCAAAGAAAATTTCTGCAGAAACTAAAAAGTTTATGCATGTATATCATGGACCATTTAGAATAGTAAGTAAACCTCATGCAAATGCCTATCGTTTGGAATATCCAAAGAGTAAGAGAGAACTAGGTCTAAGAAATATTGTGGATCTAAAGGAATTTAAAATTAACAGTAATTAATTACTGTAGGGAGTCTGCCACTCTTTGGCGGATACACGGTTTGGCGTACCGTGCAGTCCCAGCTGGGTGAAACTTTATTTCCTTTTCAAGTTTCATTCCCTTCTTCTGGTCTATCATAACAGGTAAGAATCACATATGTCTTCATGTTGTATATATGCTATTAGGTTTTAAGTATTCTTAGTAAGGATCTACCTAGTGAATGGCAAAACAAAAGTCTGAGTACCAATAAGAGGCAAACATGGCTAAAATAAATAAATTAAAATATTTCATGTAATTGTAAAGGGTTAGAAACTACAACTAAGAGAGACACTTTGCAGTATACGAAGTACGGTATGAATATGAATAATCCATGAGATTATGCAGAAGGTAGTATGTTGCTAGAAATAAGGTTGTCTGAAGGAAAACAGCGTAAGAAGGTAATGCTCATAGAGGCAAGCAATGGCGTTTTAGAATTAAATAAATGGAGATGTGTGGAAGTGGTGTGAGGATCGCACCAAATATATAGAAACAGGACGTCAATAGGCTGACAAAAGGAAAAGGGAGAAAGAAGTGGAGAAATGAAGTATTTTGAATCTGGAAGAAAAGGGAGAAAATGAATAAGGTGAAGAAGTGAAGTAAGTAAATTGAAGTAAATGATGTAGGATTAAAGAATAATTCCCTCACGTCTCGTGAAATGGTGAAAAACGCTAAATCTTGCTTGAGGCAAATAAATAGTTAAACAGACAACAGAAACACACAAATATTGGAAAATGCAGAAATTTGGAATCGGTATACTGAAAATAACTAATTTCTTTAGTAATTCATACAATAAAGCAAAGTGCTGGTCAGCAAATGACTTCTTTGATGAACTAATCCATACGATAATTAAGCCAGAGTACATTAAAACTAAAAGGTTACTCAATTTTCTAAGTTGAAGCAAGATCTTAATATATTAATTTGCTAAAAGAATTTTCACTATTTAGGAACCTAAAAGATTATTTATGAAAGAAGAAAGTAGGAGCTATTGTATCAGATACGACTTAGTGCTAAATGTCTTTCTGACAACTTCACAATTAGTAAAATAGTGCCAGAATATAAACTATAAAATGTACTTTGTCCTACCTTAGATATAAGTTGAAAACAGAAACTTAGACTGTATTGTCTGTTTCTCAGGGACATGCAGGCTGCATGAATGACTGACAACAAGCGGTAGGGAGATTGGAAGTAGAGACGCAAACCACAGTGAATACAATTTCCTCCCACAATTTTGTCAATCAGTGAAATTAAATGAGTGTTACAATAGGACACCCACCACAGTGCCGAGTATTATAGTAAAAGAAAAATGTGAGTGCGTTGCAGTGATAAAAGTCGTGTGTATTTTCTTTTTCAGGAAGAGACTGATTTTAAAGAAAAAAAAAATAACTATTTTGTAACCATTGAAAAATTTATATTTCCATGTAAATGTATGTAAATAATTTGTGAATGTCTTCTGTACTAGGTTTTCTATGTGTATATGAGTATGGTTATTTTGTGTATGTAGTAATAAGGAATTTCCTAAGAAGAAGCAACTTAAGTTGAAAGAGGTATACTAAAGTAATCCATCGCTTGTTTGTTCTTCTAGAAATTTAATTTTGTTCAAAAATAGATTTTCACGAAAATTAAAAAGGGGGTGATGAAGCAAAGCAAGCGCTGTATCATGTATAAGATACAGAGGCGAGCGAGTGCACGGGACTTACCCTAGTTCACTGCTAGTAGCGTCACGTCATCGTAACGCGCCTGCATATAGTATTGCACCACATTTAACATAAAAGTAAAAATTAAGATTTGTGTGTAAAACTTTGTTAAAGTATAGTTCTATGTAATAATGTTTCAGGTAACAAATCTTAATGTTATAAAATTAGTAGTTTACGTAAAATTCACGTTTTGAAAGAAAAATAGGAGGCGCTAAATAATGACTCTAGGAAGCCAAAATTTGGTGAGAAGGTGCAGTAAGAAGTCATTAATGAGTGGTGCTGGTTTCCAAAACCATAAAACTAAAATTGACTCCAGAATCCGCGTTTTTCGGAAAAATCAGAGGCGCGAAATAATAGAGCTACAATATTGAAAATTGGTAGGATGCTTCAGTTCACCCTAATAATAATAATGGAAATACCACAATCAGTTACCTCTTCTAGTTTTTTAGTAATTTAGTAAAAACTACTTTTGTGAGTAAAATGTACATAAGCATTATAGATTAAGTACTTTAAATTTTAATGATAAAACAAATTCTTTAAGACCAATGATCAGATAGGACAATTAACAAAGCTACACCAAGTTTTAGTCTTGTAGCATAATTAACAGCTGATACAAGTCTTGATAAAGCTATGGTTCAGAGGTAACAATCTACCGTTAGTTCCATTGTAAAAATTCTAGAGAGTAAAGTTTTAATTTTAGCGGGCTGAGATTTTCTACGTGCTTCTGTACTGCTCAGATGTATGTATACAAAAATTGAGAAGTTTGTAAAGCTATTATTAAATGTGATATTTAAGATTGTGTGCCTGAGATAGCGATCATTTGGAGGCTGCAGGCATCTGCATAGGAACGGAAAGAACAGATGCTCTCTTGGCGGTACGCGCCGGAGCTATATAAAAAGAGCGGCAGAGGCAGTAGTAAGCTCACTTCGCATTAGACCAACGCCTAGTCCACGCGAGCTTAACGTCCGATCGCGCCTCGCCTCGGGTGACGTCATAGCGGGCTGTGACATGCGCGTACTTAGCAATGTAAACGGACATTGAAAATCGCGAGGACTGTACACCGTCCTGGATCGTTTAGACTTCGGTAACAAACTGTTATTGTGCCGTCCGTGTGAAGTATAATTCCGCGTGGCAAGTGGTGACTAACTCCACTTTTAAGGCGAGCATTAATCTTTTTTTTTAACATTATTGCGAACTATTAATAGAGCACCGTTAGTTAGAGTAATGAACTATTCGGGAGGAACTTGCTGTAGAAGTCGCCTGTGAACTATTAAACGATTGGCTGAATTAACAATATTTAATGTCTTTAGCATTTTCAGAAGTTTCGAGTAATTTGTGTGAGCCTTTAAGATAATAAAATCTTGTTTGGAACTTTAAATTTTATTGAAGCAGCCCTAATCTCGTGAAGAACTATGGATATTTTTCGTTTAGCTGGGCTGTACAGGAATGTGGCCGTGCAGACTGGGAACTAAGGTCAGTAAGTTTCCCTTCGCTTTCTGACTGGCCACCAAATTAGTTGCCAGGCTCGCGTGATTTAAGGTGGCAATGTTCAACTTTCATTCAACATTAAACAACGACTTCTTCGCCGTCCCACATATGTTGCATCGGCAATAGTCTGTTACGTGAAATGAACATTCAAACAACTCATTCGACAACTATCTTCGCCGCCCCACATATGGTGCTTATCGGCCGGGAAAACTGAATTAAAAGCAAATAAAAGTGCTCGATGTGTGAAAGCGATTGGTATAAATTAACGAACTCGGTAGGCAATAACAGGACACTGAATTGAACTAGTGTGGGAACAGTGTTACCAGTAAAGGCGGGTGTAGTGTATAAACAATAAGTGTCTACCGCTGTACGTTGGTTAGTGACGATGGTGAGGAAGGCGACGATGCTGGATCGCGGCTGCCGACGGCGCTGAGACTAAAGGAAGACGGTGCGTCATCGCGGAGCTGCGCTGATCTGCGAGACAGCTGCCGGCTGCGCCGAGCGGTCAACGGTGCCTTGCTGCCCCCCCCTGGAGCTATTGCAGTAGGCGATTCCTGTGGCGGTACTCGACGCTACAGCTGCTGCTGCTGCCTTCAATACGTCGCGACGCGTCGCATCACGATTGCTGGTACACCGCGACGACATCATTCGTCGAAATCAAGCATTTAAGTTAAGTCAAAGACTTTTAAAATATTTATTAACTGCTGCTAACAAACTAAAAGATATGGAAAGTAGTGTACATTTCAGAAGGGAACCGGTCTCTGACCAAGAATCCTCAGGATCAGGAATTGAGTTTAATGAGGATGGTTCCATTAATCCCTCAAATATTGAACTAGAACGTAATTTGTCACCAGTAAATTATGACTTTAATTTAAATGAGAGTGCAGGGATGCAATCAATAAGTGAAATAGAAGTCAAAAGGGGGCCAGTAGAGTTGCTAACTTTGTCAGGTAGTGAAACTGAGCTCAATATATCTCCAGCTCAGTCAAGTCAAGAGATACAAAGTATCAAGGTAGAAGCTCCGGATTGGATGCAAATACTGTTTGCCAAACTCGAATCAAACCAAAATAAAATTGAGGCTAAAATTGAGGATAGTAATAAAGAACTAAAAGAAGAACTGCAATCAAAATGGAATAGTTTGAATTATAAGATAGATGCTATTCATCATGACATTCAAGTGAAAGTACTTTCAAATGTGAAATAGATCAAATTCAAAAAAATTATCAAGAGGCAGATGAACTTTTGGAAGTGAGGTTGTCCGAAAGATTGAGCAACGAGTCCAAACTTTGCTCTGACAAAGTTAAAGAGGTACAAATTAAAGTAGATACTTGTCAGAAAAACATTGAGAAAGTAAAAGAAACCTGTACCGAAATTCGTGGTGCAGTGGAACAAAGATGTTCTGCCAGGATAGAAGCAGTAGAGTCACAAGTAGAGGAATTAAATACTAACATTGCTAACCTAGAAAATAGAGTAACCTCTGTTAATTCTAGTCATTCTACTGTACAGCATGTGACTTCAGTTGACGCCGCTTTTATAGGGTGTCGACAGTTTTTGCGCTTTGATCCTGATAAGTACATTCACCCTCTTGAATTTTGGAATGACTTTGAGGATGTTCTCCCCAACACTTGGTCAGAAAGAGAAAAAATTTCATTTATAAGAAGTCATTTGTCAGGTGATGCTTTGCGATGGTCAGCGGATGTAATGATCAAATGTAAAACTTTATCTGAATTTAAGTCTGCATTTCTCAACGAATACTGGTCACATAACAAACAAAATGATGTGTTAAGGGAATTCTGGAGTGGTAAGAAGTTTTTCCCAGGGCGTGAATCAGTAAAGGATTTCGCTAGGAAGTGGGTTTCAAGACTGTCACATTTGACAGAAAAGATGAAGCCAGATATGATCATTATGGGTTTAGAAGGTAAGCTGCCGTGGTACTGGCAGAAGAGGATCATTTCCGCCCCTAGAGATAATATAGACAAATTTATTGAATATCTGGAAAGAGTGGAAAGAGTAGCTGCTGCTGAGGAGCAGGTGCAGCAGAATAACAAATCTTCTAACAATCACGTACAAAATAATGGAAACGTGAACGTTAGAAATATGGAAGTTAGGCACACCAAAACAAACTATCGAAACCAAAGCCGTGGCAGAGGAAGAGGGGGTAGATACTCACCACGCTTTCGTAACAACTACTATGACGAAAGTGGAGAAGTAAATACTATGCCATTAAGACAAGAAGGGAGTCATGATGCTACTATATCTAGTGGTGTCACAGATGAACACAACAGGCCGCGTGTGGGAAACTAAATCCCGTCTATGAGGAAACTGGCGCTCACCAGGCGGTAACAGTAACACAGCCAGTAACGGAAACACAGACAATCAGCCAACATACACAGACAGACAACATGGATGACGAAATAAATACAGATAATACCAGTGATGTGTTAAGCCACTATCACAAAATAGTGGATAGTATTTTGGATACACTAGAAAAATGGGTCAAGGAAGAACAGGAACTCAAGGTAGATAATGGGGAAGAAATAGATAATGGGTTTGAGTCTGATGGGAATAATGATGAAGTAAAAGCTTACATCTTCGATGAAAATGGCAATCTAAAAGCTGAAGTAGAATCAGTACTGCAAAACTTTAGAGAGGAGGAAATGATGAATGAAGGGGGTAGAAATAGTAACGAGGTGAAAGAATCTAGTAGCTGTGTAAACGTGCCACAAAGGGTTGAAGGTGACGACATTCTTATGAACAGCAATATTGCGCAGGGACGCAGTTGCTCAGAGGTAGAGGATAGTTTGGCTGATGTGCAGCAAACAAAAGTAGAAAAAGTCGTCAGATGCTTCGATTTAAAGTTAGTGGACAGATTAGAGAAAGCAGCTAAGATTATAGAGCATGATGAGCCCCAGGATGTAAATGTAAATGTAATTGCAACTGATCAGAATTACTTTAGCTGGAAGAACATAGAACGAGATTTATTAGACGAGGTGTGTGAGCAACCTGTTCAATGTAAAATAACTCACCCTGTTATCAAAATAAACATATCAGGAGTCACTGTGCGTTGTCTGCTTGACAGTGGCAGTGAAGCAAGTGCTTTATCACAAACATTTTTTGACACCATACCCAATAAAGAGAAGTTAACAGTTATGAAAGTAAGTGGCTTAAAGATTATAGGTGCTACTGGAAAAGTCTCTAGACCAGTTCAACACGAAGCTTTGATACCCATTGGTATAAATGACGTAGTAATAGATCATCCTTGTTTGATTGTGCTAGGCTTAAGTGTTGATAAAAGAGCTTTAGATAGGAAAAAGAGGCATGATGCAACGGCTTCCCCCACTAGTTTTAAAATTGGTGAGCTAGTGCTGGTCAAAACAAAAGAAAAATCAAAGAAAATTTCTGCAGAAACTAAAAAGTTTATGCATGTATATCATGGACCATTTAGAATAGTAAGTAAACCTCATGCAAATGCCTATCGTTTGGAATATCCAAAGAGTAAGAGAGAACTAGGTCTAAGAAATATTGTGGATCTAAAGGAATTTAAAATTAACAGTAATTAATTACTGTAGGGAGTCTGCCACTCTTTGGCGGATACACGGTTTGGCGTACCGTGCAGTCCCAGCTGGGTGAAACTTTATTTCCTTTTCAAGTTTCATTCCCTTCTTCTGGTCTATCATAACAGGTAAGAATCACATATGTCTTCATGTTGTATATATGCTATTAGGTTTTAAGTATTCTTAGTAAGGATCTACCTAGTGAATGGCAAAACAAAAGTCTGAGTACCAATAAGAGGCAAACATGGCTAAAATAAATAAATTAAAATATTTCATGTAATTGTAAAGGGTTAGAAACTACAACTAAGAGAGACACTTTGCAGTATACGAAGTACGGTATGAATATGAATAATCCATGAGATTATGCAGAAGGTAGTATGTTGCTAGAAATAAGGTTGTCTGAAGGAAAACAGCGTAAGAAGGTAATGCTCATAGAGGCAAGCAATGGCGTTTTAGAATTAAATAAATGGAGATGTGTGGAAGTGGTGTGAGGATCGCACCAAATATATAGAAACAGGACGTCAATAGGCTGACAAAAGGAAAAGGGAGAAAGAAGTGGAGAAATTAAGTATTTTGAATCTGGAAGAAAAGGGAGAAAATGAATAAGGTGAAGAAGTGAAGTAAGTAAATTGAAGTAAATGATGTAGGATTAAAGAATAATTCCCTCACGTCTCGTGAAATGGTGAAAAACGCTAAATCTTGCTTGAGGCAAATAAATAGTTAAACAGACAACAGAAACACACAAATATTGGAAAATGCAGAAATTTGGAATCGGTATACTGAAAATAACTAATTTCTTTAGTAATTCATACAATAAAGCAAAGTGCTGGTCAGCAAATGACTTCTTTGATGAACTAATCCATACGATAATTAAGCCAGAGTACATTAAAACTAAAAGGTTACTCAATTTTCTAAGTTGAAGCAAGATCTTAATATATTAATTTGCTAAAAGAATTTTCACTATTTAGGAACCTAAAAGATTATTTATGAAAGAAGAAAGTAGGAGCTATTGTATCAGATACGACTTAGTGCTAAATGTCTTTCTGACAACTTCACAATTAGTAAAATAGTGCCAGAATATAAACTATAAAATGTACTTTGTCCTACCTTAGATATAAGTTGAAAACAGAAACTTAGACTGTATTGTCTGTTTCTCAGGGACATGCAGGCTGCATGAATGACTGACAACAAGCGGTAGGGAGATTGGAAGTAGAGACGCAAACCACAGTGAATACAATTTCCTCCCACAATTTTGTCAATCAGTGAAATTAAATGAGTGTTACAATAGGACACCCACCACAGTGCCGAGTATTATAGTAAAAGAAAAATGTGAGTGCGTTGCAGTGATAAAAGTCGTGTGTATTTTCTTTTTCAGGAAGAGACTGATTTTAAAGAAAAAAAAATAACTATTTTGTAACCATTGAAAAATTTATATTTCCATGTAAATGTATGTAAATAATTTGTGAATGTCTTCTGTACTAGGTTTTCTATGTGTATATGAGTATGGTTATTTTGTGTATGTAGTAATAAGGAATTTCCTAAGAAGAAGCAACTTAAGTTGAAAGAGGTATACTAAAGTAATCCATCGCTTGTTTGTTCTTCTAGAAATTTAATTTTGTTCAAAAATAGATTTTCACGAAAATTAAAAAGGGGGTGATGAAGCAAAGCAAGCGCTGTATCATGTATAAGATACAGAGGCGAGCGAGTGCACGGGACTTACCCTAGTTCACTGCTAGTAGCGTCACGTCATCGTAACGCGCCTGCATATAGTATTGCACCACATTTAACATAAAAGTAAAAATTAAGATTTGTGTGTAAAACTTTGTTAAAGTATAGTTCTATGTAATAATGTTTCAGGTAACAAATCTTAATGTTATAAAATTAGTAGTTTACGTAAAATTCACGTTTTGAAAGAAAAATAGGAGGCGCTAAATAATGACGCTAGGAAGCCAAAATTTGGTGAGAAGGTGCAGTAAGAAGTCATTAATGAGTGGTGCTGGTTTCCAAAACCATAAAACTAAAATTGACTCCAGAATCCGCGTTTTTCGGAAAAATCAGAGGCGCGAAATAACAGAGCTACAATATTGAAAATTGGTAGGATGCTTCAGTTCACCCTAATAATAATAATGGAAATACCACAATCAGTTACCTCTTCTAGTTCTTTAGTAATTTAGTAAAAACTACTTTTGTGAGTAAAATGTACATAAGCATTATAGATTAAGTACTTTAAATTTTAATGATAAAACAAATTCTTTAAGACCAATGATCAGATAGGACAATTAACAAAGCTACACCAAGTTTTAGTCTTGTAGCATAATTAACAGCTGGTACAAGTCTTGATAAAGCTATGGTTCAGAGGTAACAATCTACCGTTAGTTCCATTGTAAAAATTCTAGAGAGTAAAGTTTTAATTTTAGCGGGCTGAGATTTTCTACGTGCTTCTGTACTGCTCAGATGTATGTATACAAAAATTGAGAAGTTTGTAAAGCTATTATTAAATGTGATATTTAAGATTATGTGCCTGAGATAGCGATCATTTGGAGGCTGCAGGCATCTGCATAGGAACGGAAAGAACAGATGCTCTCTTGGCGGTACGCGCCGGAGCTATATAAAAAGAGCGGCAGAGGCAGTAGTAAGCTCACTCCGCATTAGACCAACGCCTAGTCCACGCGAGCTTAACGTCCGATCGCGCCTCGCCTCGGGTGACGTCATAGCGGGCTGTGACATGCGCGTACTTAGCAATGTAAACGGACATTGAAAATCGCGAGGACTGTACACCGTCCTGGATCGTTTAGACTTCGGTAACAAACTGTTATTGTGCCGTCCGTGTGAAGTATAATTCCGCGTGGCAAGTGGTGACTAACTCCACTTTTAAGGCGAGCATTAATCTTTTTTTTTAACATTATTGCGAACTATTAATAGAGCACCGTTAGTTAGAGTAATGAACTGTTCGGGAGGAACTTGCTGTAGAAGTCGCCTCTGAACTATTAAACGATTGGCTGAATTAACAATATTTAATGTCTTTAGCATTTTCAGAAGTTTCGAGTAATTTGTGTGAGCCTTTAAGATAATAAAATCTTGTTTGGAACTTTAAATTTTATTGAAGCAGCCCTAATCTCGTGAAAAACTATGGATATTTTTCGTTTAGCTGGGCTGTACAGGAATGTGGCCGTGCAGACTGGGAACTAAGGTCAGTAAGTTTCCCTTCGCTTTCTGACTGGCCACCAAATTAGTTGCCAGGCTCGCGTGATTTAAGGTGGCAATGTTCAACTTTCATTCAACATTAAACAACGACTTCTTCGCCGTCCCACATATGTTGCATCGGCAATAGTCTGTTACGTGAAATGAACATTCAAACAACTCATTCGACAACTATCTTCGCCGCCCCACATGCTCCCTCTCCCGATTTGAATCCTACAGAGCATATCTCGGGTGTACCAGGGAGACGGCCTCCATCACGTCAGCATCCATCAACCACTCTTAAAGACTGCAAGGAGCTCTGCAGGAAGAATGGGCGTTACTGCCTCGACATGAGACTGATAACGTCATCACAGCATGCCACTTCGTTCTCAGATCTGTATTGCTGCCAAAGGTGGTCACGCCCCGTACTGAGCACATCAACCACTTGTTAAGTTGGAGAAAACGAAGAACATAACATATTTGTCTGCCGTTGTGCATGTTGCACTCGTTTGCGGACTGTATTCTTTACATTGTTTACATTTTACTATCGCCTGTTTATACTGTCTTGTGGCAAAATAAGCGCAACCTTGCAAAATTTCCTTTTGTTGCTTTAATTTTGGACACAAGTGTATATTGATAGAAGCCGTCGGGTGTGACAAAGATTATTAGGCGTCACAAAACCTCGACCAGTAATTACAAACTTTTTCTCATACCGAATAAGGGTTGAGATCTTCAGCCAGAAGGCAAATTTAGCAAAAACTGGTTTAGCAATAAGAGAGGATCTGACATGCCAACAGATAAAAATTTTCAACAACGTCATGTCTTATATCGGCCTTCAGGATGAGTAGACCAAGGTAGAAAAAATACTTACTAAAATTGTAGTGGGAAGAAACGGAATAATATTAAATATAGCAGCACGAGCAAAACTGTAAACCAGAGCTGGCCGGCTCGCGTGCACGGCTTGGGCCAGAGTGCCAAAGCGCTGAAGCCGGCCGCTGTGGCCGAACGGTTCTAGGCGCTTCAGTCTGGAACTGCGCTGCTGCTACGTTCGCAGGTTCGAAACCTGCCTCGGACATGGATGTGTGTGATGTCCTTAGGTTAGTTAGGTTTAAGTAGTTCTAAGTTCTAGGGGACTGGTGACTTCAGATGTTAAGTCGCATAGTGCTCAGAGCCATTTGAACCAAAGCGCTGAGCCCCGCTGCAAATTTTCCACACCCAAACTGTGAACGCATCACATTTAAGTGGCACACTGTACACAACTTGGTTTTATATTTCACATTTCTCAACAACACAGATCGCAATCAAAACAGATTTTGACAACCTGTCTGTTGGCTTCTGTGGTTCTTCGGCCGACGTTTGTTTGAAGATTTTTCTTACGTTTCGCCAATACGAGTGGCGAAAAATTATCAAACAAACGTCGTTCGAAGAACCCGAAACAGAAGCCAACATGCAGTTTGTCAACAAGTGGCCATGAAAGCCTTAACAATTTTATAAAACAAATTTTCAGTATTATTTAACTATTTTTGGCGCGCTGAAGACATATATAATTTTCATCGGGTGCAGTCAGCATACGGACAGACACAGACAAATTCAGAGTTGCCACCTACTTTTGAGTTATTTAGTTTCATAATTTAAAAAAGTCTCTCACACAAATATGTCCATGGAAATATTGTAGCAATTTTGCAACCTCTTTATAGAGACTTGGAACTCTACCTGCTGAAAGCAATGTAGACGTCCTGCACAGTTTTAATGTAAAAAGATTTGTCGCTAAACCTGGAACTATCTTGCAGGTCTATGAGTTACACCTACAAATGAACAGAAACACTTTCAACTGAAATTTTAGTTGCTATCAACACATCCAACAGTTTTTATTTTGCTTTAATCCTATTTGTTGTAATTGAATACGTTACTGTCACATCTTCTTGGTTACATCTGTTCTTAATTTGAAACTGAAAAGTTACAAACTGTATCTTTGTAGTAATATCAAATTCAGTAGTAGCTTGGTGTGGTAACATTGTAGTTATTCAATGTTTTTCTCTGTCAGCGGCGTAGACGCTGCAAATAAGCCCCCTCTTTGTTTACGATCTCAACTGTACTATCTACTGACAACACGCTGCACGCTGCATTCCGTTGCTATCATTTTTTCAAAAGAGAGTTAAATGTTACATATACATTATTAATAGGAAAATAGGAATGCGGGTAAGCTACTACAAACAGCATAGTGAACGCATTATTGTGGCCAAGATAGATACGAAGGCCACACCTACTACAGTAATACAAGTCTATATGCCAACTAGCTCTGCAGATGACGAAGAAATTGAAGAATTGTATGATCAAATAAAAGAAATTATTCAGATAGTGAAGGGTGACGAAAATTTAAGTCACGGGTGACTGGAATTCGGTTGTAGGAAAAGGGAGAGAAGGAAACGTAGTAGGTGAATATGGATTGGGGGAGAGAAATGAAAGAGGAAGCCGCCTGGTAGAATTTTGCACAGAGCACAACTTAATCATAGCTAACACTTGGTTTAAGAATTATGAAAGAAGGTTGTATACATGGAAGATCCCTGGAGATACTAAAAGGTATCAGATAGATTATATAATGGTAAGACAGATATTTAAGGAGATGGGACCTGGATAAACTGAAAGAGCCAGAGGTTGTACAGAGTTTCAGGGAGAGCATAAGGGAGCAGTTGACAGGAATGGGGGAAAGAAATACAGTAGAAGAAGAATGGGTAGCTTTGAGGGATGAAGTAGTGAAGGCAGCGGAGGATTAAGTAGGTAAAGAGACGAGGGCTAATAGAAAACCTTGGGTAACAGAGGATATATTAAATTTAATTGATGAAAGGAGAAAATATAAAAATGCAGTAAATGAAGCAGGCAAAAAGGAATACAAACGTCTCAAAAATGAGATCGACAGGAAGTGCAAAATGGCTAAGCAGGGATGGCTAGAGGACAAATGTAAGGATGTAGAGGCTTATCTCACTAGGGGTAAGATAGATACTGCCTACAGGAAAATTAAAGAGACCTTTGGAGATAGGAGAACCACTTGTATGAATTTCAAGAGCGTTGGTGGAAACCCAGTTCTAAGCAAAGAGGGGAAAGCAGAAAGGTGGAAGGAGTATATAGAGGGTTTATACAAGGGTGATGTACTTGAGGACAATATTATGGAAATGGAAGAGGATGTGGACGAAGATGAAATGGGAGATATGATACTGCGTGAAGAGTTTGACAGAGCACTGAAAGACCTAAGTCGAAACAAGGCCCCAGGAGTAGACAACATTCCATTGGAACTACTGACGGCCTTGGGAGAGCCAGTCCTGGCAAAACTCTACCATCTGGTGAGTAAGATGTGTGAGACAGGAGAAATACCCTCAGACTTCAAGAAGAATATAATAATTCCAATCCCAAAGAAAGCAGGTGTTGACAGATGTGAAAATTACCAAAATATCAGTTTAATAAGTCACAGCTGCAAAATACTAACGTGAATTCTTTACAAACGAATGGAAAAACTGGTAGAAGTCAATCTCGGCGAAGATCAGTTAGGATTCCGCAGAAATCATGGAACACGTGAGGCAATACTGACCCTACGACTTACCTTAGAAAATAGATTAAAGAAAGACAAACCTACATTTCTAGCATTTGTAGAATTAGAGAAAGCTTTTGACAATGTTGACTGGAATACTCTCTTTCAAATTCTAAAGGTGGCAGGGGTAAAATACAGGGAGCGAAAGGCTATTAACAATTTGTACAGAAACCAGATGGCAGTTATAAGGGTCGAGGGACATGAAAAGGAAGCAGTTGTTGCGAAGGGAGTAAGACTGGGTTGTAGCCTCTCCCCGATGTTATTCAATCTGTATATTGAGCAAGAAGTGAAGGAAACAAAAGAAAAATTCGGAGTAGGTATTAAAATCCATGGAGAAGAAATAAAAACATTGAGGTTCGCCGATGACATCGTAATTCTGTCAGAGACAGCAAAGGACTTGGAAGAGCAGTTGAACGGAATGGACAGTGTCTTGAAAGGAGGGTATAAGATGAACATCAACAAAAGCAAAACGACGATAATGGAATGTAGTCAAATTAAGTCGGGTGATGCTGAGGGAATTAGATTAGGAAATGAGACACTTAAAGTAGTAAAGGAGTTTTGCTATTTGGGGAGCAAAATAACTGATGATGGTCGAAGTAGAGAGGATATAAAATGTAGACTGGCAATGGCAAGGAAAGCGTTTCTGAAGAAGAGAAATCTGTTAACATCGAGTATAAGATTAAGTGTCAGGAAGTCATTTCTGAAAGTATTTGTATCGAGTGTAGCCATGTATGGAAGTGAAACATTGACAATAAATAGTTTGGACAAGAAGAGAATAGAAGCATTTGAAATGTGGTGCTACAGAAGAATGCTGAAGAGTAGATGGGTAGATCACATAACTAATGAGGAAGTATTGAATAGGATTGGGGAGAAGAGAAGTTTGTGGCACAACTTGACTAGAAGAAGGAATCGTTTGGTAGGACATGTTCTGAGGCATCAAGGGATCACCAATTTAGTATTGGAGGGCAGAGTGGAGGGTAAAAATCGTAGAGGGAGACCAAGAGATGAATACACTAAGCATATTCAGAAGGATGTAGGCTGCAGTAGGTACTGGGAGATGAAGATGCTTGCACAGGATAGAGTGGCATGGAGAGCTGCATCAAACCAGTCTCAGGACTGAAGACCACAGCAACAACATACATTATTAAACGATGCCATAGTTACCTCCCGACGTACAATACTGCTTCTAGAGTCCCAAAACTCTGTAATCTCCTTTTTAGTGACTCTGGGGTGTGCAAAATTCTGATCTTCCATAAGCCACGTCGAATCGCAGGATTGTGGATCATTGTCCTCCGCAAAAAGTAGGTTCAACGTTGCCAAACAGTCATCAGCAAGCCGCCCGGACGAAGAACTTAACAATCTTCTCCAAATAATGAGTGTACTGTATATGCAGCAACTGACATTTTCCAAGGCGGGAATTTATTTACGAAGCTCGAATTTACTGCCATATTCAGCTGCCTATATCTCTTAATTGGACCTTTCATTTGGTTTCATAACCTGTTATTAAACTGAAAGAAGGGGTGTATTATGGGTACTACAAGTGGTATGTTGCGGCAGCGAATAGTTATTGAGTTAATGATCTCCGAAGTTAGTATCGAGGATGACAAGCGCGTATTTTTTGCCCTATTCACCTGCCTGTATCTCCTAATTGGACTGCTATTCTGGTTTCATGTTTCGTGACTCGACTAAAGAATGAATGTACTCTGGCACATAAAGTGGCATATTCCGACGACGAATATTTTTTACTTCCAAAATTGGAACCGAGGTTGAAAACCGCATATTTTCTACCTTAATCATCGGCCTACATCTCCTAATTTGACCGTCAATCTGGCTTCACGTTACGTTACTGTGCTAAACGCAGTGTGTTCTATGCAAACTGAAAGTGGCATATAGTGAATGTGAATTTAGTATCGAGGGTGGCAAGCTTGTATTTTCTGCCATATTAAATTTTCCATATCTCGTAATCAGACCTATCACTTGGCTTCATGTTCTATTATTAAACTAAAAAAGAACTGTACTATGCAAACTGCAAGTGGAATATTGCGACGGCGAATTTGTATCGACTTATTGACCCCCCAAGTTAGCACCGAAGGTGCCAAGCACTCCTAATCGGACTTTTGATTCGGATTCTGTTTTGTTGTTAAGCTAACGGAGGAGTGCACTAGGCGTCCTGGAAGTGGCATATTGCCACGACGAATATTTATCTAGATAGTGATATCTAAATTTAGCACTGAGGGTTCCAAGCGCTTACTTTCTGCCACATTTACCTGTCCACAGCTCGTAATCCGACCTTACATTTAGCTTCATGTTTCGTTGCTAAACGAAAGACGGTAGTTATTTATCTCACAAGGTAGAATCCAGTATGGCAAGTGCGTATTTTCAGACATAATCAACTTACCATGTATCGTAATCGGACATTTTACTTAGCTTCACGTTTTGTTCTTAAACTAGAGAAGGTGGGTACTGTGTGTACTGAATATTGCGACGGCCAGTATTTTTTGAGTGACTGGCCTTCGAATTTAGTACCGCGGATGCCAAGCGCGTATTTTGTGCTATTCAGCTACCGATATCTTACAATCGAACATTTGATTTGGCTTCATGTTCTGGTTTTAAGCTAAAGATGGAGTGTGCTCTCCATATTGCTGGTGACATGTAGCGTCGTCAGAAATTTATTTAATTCTTGACCCCCGAAATTAGCACCGTGGAAGCTAACGCGTATTTTCTACCATAGCTAAATGCCCGTATATCATAATCGGTCCTTTCACTTGGCTTGAGGTTTTGTTGTCGAACTACAAAAGGGGCGTACTATGCAACTGCAAGTTGCATATTGCGACGGCGTATTTTTAATGGAGTTATTGACCTCCGAATTTAGCACCGAATGTGCCAAGCAAGTATTTTATGCTGTATTCAGCTGTCCATATTTCGTGTTCGGATCTTTAATTTGACTTCATGCGTTGTTATTAAACTAAAGAAGGAGAGTACTATGCATACTGCAGGTGACGTATTGCGTCAGCGATATTTATTTAGTTATTGAGCTCCGAAGTTAGCATCGAGGATGTGAAGTGAGCATTTTCTACCGCTGTCAACTGACCATATCTTGTAATCACACGTTCCATTTGGCATCATGTTTTGGCATTAAACTAAAGAAGTAGTATATATGCATACTGTTAATGGCATATAGCGACGGCCAATATTTGTTCAGACTTCCGAATTTAACAACGAGGGCGCCAACACTCATTTTCTACCGCATTCAACTGCTCATATCTCCTAAAAGGACCTTTCATATGGCTTCATGTTTAATTATTAAACTGAAGAAGGAGTATACTATGCATATTCCAATTGACATTTTGCGACATCTGATATCCATTTTTAACTTCAGAAATTCGTACCGAGGGTGCAAAGCGCGTACTTGGTGCGACTCACAACTGCCCATATGTTGTTATTGGACCGCTAATCCAGCCTCTTGTCATGTTATTAAACTAAACAAGGAGGATACTATAAGTGGCGTATTACGAACGCTGACGTTTACTGACATGCTGAACTCCGAAGTTAGCAAGCGAGGGCACGAAGCACGTACTTTCTACCACATTCATCTACCCACATTTCGTAAACCTCCGTGTGCTTTATTATCAGTCTAAAGATGGAGTGTAATGCGCAAGATGCTAGTGACATATTGTGAATGTCGATATTTATCTAGTTACTGACTTTCGAAAGTAGCTCGCAGTGTGCCAAGAGCCTATTTCCAGCCTTATGCAGCTGCCCATATCTCGTAATCGGTTCCTTGTTTTTCTATTAAACTAGTGATGGAGCGTACTATGTATACTTCATGTGGCATATTTCGGCGGCGTATATTTAAGTTTTTACTTCGGAAGTCAGCACCGAGGTTGTCCACCGCGTATTTTCTGCCCTATTCAGTTGCCCTCATCTTCTAATTGTACCGTTAATCTTGCTTCATTTTTCGTTACTGATCTGGATCTGGCATATCGCGACGACCGATATTTATATTCTTATTGACCTAAGAATTTAGCTGCGTAAGAAGGAGCGTAGTATCCATGTAGCAAACGCAGCAATATGTTTTGTTATTGATGCTTAAATGTAGCACCAGGATTGTCTACCACTTATCTCCTACAGTATTGGACTGCTCATACTTCGTACTCGGACATTTCATTTGGCTTTATGCTTTGTTATTACAGTAAAGAAGGACCGTACTATGCGTACTGCAAGCGACATTTTGCGGCGACCGAAATTTATTTAATTACTGACAGCCGAAATTAGCACCGAGGGCGCCAAGAGCGTATTTTCTGATATATCTAACTGTCCGTATCTCGTAAGTGGGCCTTAAATCTACCTTCATGTTTGTGTATTCAACTAAAGAAGATTTTTACCATGCATGCTGTTTGTGGCATATGTCGATAACCACTATTTATAAAGTTTCTGAACTTCGAAGTGAACACCGAGATTGACATACACGTATTTTCTTCCATATCCAACCGCCCGTATCTCGCAATCGGACCTTTCTTGTGATTTCATGTTTTGTTATTAAACTAAAAAACGAATGTACTATGCATGCTGCAAGGGCATATGGCGATAAACAGTATTTTAATTTATTTAATTTTATTTTTAGTATTTTTTTGTGTTCGTATTTAGCTCGTCTGGAGCTAAGGGCGTATTTTATGATATATTCAGGTGCCTATATCCTGTAATATTCCTTTTCACTCAGATACATGGATTATTATTAAATTAACGGAGGAGTGTAGCATGCATCTTGAAAGTGGAATTCTACCATGGTTAATATTTATTTAGGTATTGACTTCTAAATTTAGCAACGATGTGTACGAGCACTTACTTTCAGACACATTCAACTGCTCATGTCTAATAATCCGACATTCCATTAGCCTTCACGTGTTGTTATTAAACTAAATACAAGTGGCATATTGCTAATGCCGATATTTGCTGGATTATTGACCTCCGAAGGTAGCACACTGTGCACCAAGAGCGTATTTCTAGCCAGATTCAACTTGTCATATCTCGCAGTCGGATCTTTCATTAGCCTTCATGTTATTTTATGAAACTAAAAAAGGAGAGCACTATGCTTCCTGCAAGTGGTGTTTCGCGCTAACCAATATTTACTCAGAATGTAACACCGAGCGAGCCAAAATATCTGGCGTCTTCAGCCGAACATAATTCGTAATGGGACCTTTCTTTTTCCCTCATGATCTGTTATTAACCTAAAGAACGAGTGCACTGCAAGTACTCGAAGTAGCATATTGCTACGCTCGATCTTTATAGACTTTTTGTCCCCGAAGTTAGTACTGAAGATGCCAAGCGCGTATATTTTGTAACATTCAATTGCCCTCGTCTTGTAATTGGTCCGTTAGTGTGCCTTCATGTCTCGTTATCATGCTTAAGTGTACTGTGCACGCTTCAAGTGGCATATAGCGACAGTAGAAATTTATTTGATTATTGACTCTTGAATGTAGGAACGATGAAGCCAGCGAGAATTTTCTGCCATATTCTACTGCTCTTATCTCGTAATCCTCCTTTATACTTAGCTTCATTTTTGTTGTTAAACTAAAGAATGAGTATACTTTGCACACTACGAAAGTAGATATTTATTTAGTTATAGATCTTCGTAGGTAGAACACAGTGTGCCAAGCGCGTATTTTCAACCATATAGAGCTGCGCGTATGTCGTAATCCGAGATTTAATTTGGCTTCTAGTTTTGTTATTAAACGAAAGAAGGTGGGTACTATACGTACCGAAAATGGCATATTGCGACGGCCCGTATCTATCGAGTGTTGGGTCTCCCACTTTAGCACTTTCCAGATACATGGTACACTCCTCCGTTAATTTAGTAATCAACCATGTATCTGAATTAAAAGGAATATTACAAGATATAGGCAGCTGAGTATGGTATAAAATACTAAAATAGGCCCTTAGCACCCTACGAGCTAAAATCAAATGCAAAAAAGAAACGAAAAATAAAATACATTTAAAATATTGTGTATTGCCATATGCCCTTGCAGTATGCGTAGTACACTCGTTCTTTAGTTTAATAACAAAACATGGAATCAAAAGAAATGTCCGATTGCGAGATACGGGCGGTTGGATATGGAAGAAAATACGTGCATGTCAATCTTGGTGCTCACTTCGGAGTTCAGAAATTAAATAAATATCGGTTATCGAAATATGCCACATGCAGAATACATCGTAAAAATCTTCTTTAGTTGAATAAGCAAACATGAATGCAAATTTAAGGTCCACTTACGAGATACGGACGGTTAGATATAGGGAAAAAAAAAGCTCATGGTACCCTGGGTGTTGATTTCGACTGTCAGTAATTAAATAAATTTCGGTCGCCGCAGTATGCATAGTACGGTCCTTCTTTACTGAAATAACAAAATATAAAGCCAAATGATAGGCCCGAGTACGAAGTATGAGCAGTCTAGTATGGTAGGAGATAAGTGGTTGGCAGTCTCGGTGCTACATATTGGTGTCAGTAACTAAACATGTTGCCACCGTTGCTATATGTTACTTATAGCATGGATACTACGCTTCTTCTTATGAATCTAATTTCTAAGGTCCATAAGAAAATAAATATCGGCCATCGCGATATGCCACTTGCATAGTATACTCCGTTTTTCGTTCAGTAGCGAAAAATGAAGCAATATTAACGGTACAATTAGAAGATGAGGACAATTGAATACGGCAAAAAATACGCGGTGGGCAAGCCAGTACGGCTTCTGAAGTAAAACCTTATATAAATATACGATACCGAAATATGCAACATGCAGTGTCAATAGTGCGCTTCATCGTTACTTTAATAGCAAAACAAGCAGCCGAATACGCGATATGGGCAGTTGCATAAGGCTGGCAATAGGCTCTTGGCACACTGGGTCCTACTTTCTAAAGTTAGTAACTAAATAAATATCGGCATTCTCAATATCTCACTAGCATCTTGCGGATTATACTCAATCTTTAGATTAACAATAAATCATAACCGAAATCAAACGGAGGTTTACTAAATGTGGACAGATGATTGTGGTAGAAAGTACGTGCTTCGTGCCGTCGCTTGCTAACTGCGGAGTTCAGTATGTCAGTAAATATCGGCGTTCGCAATATGGCACTTATAGTATCCATAGTATCATGCTTATTTAGTTTAGTAACTTGACAAGAGGCTGTATTAGCTGAACAGTTACAAGATATGGACAGTTGAGAGTCGCACAAATTACGCGCTTTGCACCCTCGGTACGAATTTCGCAAGTTAAAAATTAAATGAATATCAACCGTCACAAAAAGTCAGTTGGAATATGCGAAGTGCACTCCATCAGTTTAATAATTAAACATGAAGACATATGAAAGATCCTTTTAGGAGATATGGACAGTTGTATACCGCAGAAAATTCGAACTAGGCACCGTAGGTGCCACATGCGGAGACCAAAAACTGAATAAATATTGGCCGTCAAAATGTGTAATTTGGAGTATGCAGAGAACACTCCTTCTCTAGCTTAATAACAGAAAGTGAAGTCAAAATAAATGTCTGATTACGAAAAATGGACAGTTGAATATGGCAGAAAATACATGCTGGGAAGCTTCAGTGCTACAGTCGGAGGCGAACAATTCAATGAATATAGGACAGTGCAAAACACAACTAGTAGTATGCATAGTTCACTCCTTTTTTAGTTTTATAACAAAACATGTAAGCAAATGAAGGGACCGACTGCGAGATGCGAGCAGTTGAATATGGCAGAAAATTCGCTTTTTGTACTCTGTGTGCGACATTTGGAAGTCAACAAATAAAAATCGGCATTCGCAATATGCCACTTGCATCTTGCACAATACAGTCAGTCTTTAGTTTGATACCAAACCTAAAGGCAAATGTAACATCGGATTAAGACGCGTGGGCAGCTGAATATGGCAGTAAAAATGCACTTTGCGCCTTCGGTTGCCAACTTCAGAGATCAGTATCTCAGTAAATATTCGCGTATGCAATATGCCACTTGCTGTATCAATATTATCCTTATTGAGTTTTATAACATAACATGACATGAAGCCGTATTAGCGGTCCGATTACATGAGATCGGCAGTTGAATATGGCACAAAAGACGCGCTTTGTATCGCGAGTATCAACTTCGAAACATAAAAATAAAATAAACTCGGCTGTCGCAAAATGTTACTTCAATATGAACAGTACATGAATCCTGCAGTTTACTAACAAAATATGAAGCTATATGAAAGACCCAGGTAGGAGATATGGGCAGTTGAAAACATCAGAACATGCGTGCTTGGCACCCTCGCGGAATCCAGTCCCAATTTGAATATTCGACGTCGCAATATGTCATTAACTGTATGCGAGGTACACTTCTTCTTTAGTTTAATAACAAAACGTGATGCCAAGTGAAAGGTATGTTCACGAGATATGCACAGTTGAATGTGACAGAAAATACACGCTTCCAACCTTCGATGCTAAATTCTGAGTTCAATAACTAAATTAATATCATCCTTCGGAGTTTGTCTATATGCAGTTTGCGTAGTACGCTCCTTTTTCAGTTTTATACCAAACATCAAGAAAAGTGAACGGTCCCATTAAGAGATACGGACAGCTGTATGTGGCAGAAAATACGTGCTTCCCATCCGCGGTACTAAAGTGGGAGGGCCAACATTCGATAGATACGGGCCGTCGCAATATGCCATTTTCGGTATGCATAGCTCACACTTTCTTTCGTTTAATAAAAAACAAGAAGCCAAAGAAAAGTTTCGATTACGACATACGCTCAGTTGAATGTGGTGGAAATACGGGCTTGGCACGATGTGTTCTACCTCCGGAGATCTATAACTAAATAAATATCTACTAGTGTGCATAGTACACTCATTCTTTAGTTTAAGAACAGTAATGAAGCTAAATATAAACGAGGATTACGAGATAAGAGCAGTAGAATATGGCAGAAAATTCTCGCTGGCTTCGTCGTTCCTACATTTAAGAGTCAATAATGAAATAAGTTTCCACCGTCACTATATACCACTTGAAGTGTGCACAGTACACTCCTTGTTAAGCATGATAACACGCCATGAAGCCACATTAACTGACCAATTACGAGACGAGAGCGGTTGAATTCGGGGCCTAAAAGTCTATAAATATCGAGCGTAGCAATATGCTACTTCCAGGACGCGTAGTGCACTCCTTCTTTGGGTTAATAACAGATCATGAGGGCAAAAGAAACGAGCGATTACGAATTATGTTCGGCTGAAGATGCTAGATAATTTGGCACGCTCGGTGTTACATTCTGAGTAAATATTGGTTGGCGCGAAACACCACTTGCAGAAAGCATAGTGCTCTCCTTTTTTAGTTTCATAAAATAACATGAAGGCAAATTAAGGATCAATCTCCGAGATATGGCCAGTTGAATACGGCTGGATATACGCTCTTGGTACACAGATGTCAATAATGTCGGATGTCAATAATCCAGCAAATAACGGCATTAGCAATATGCCTTTTTTATTTAATAACAACACGTAAACTTTAATGGAACGTCGGATTATTAGATATGAGCAGTTGAATGTGTCTGAAAGTAAGTGCTTGTACACATCGATGCTAAATTTAGAAGTCAATATCTAAATAAATATTCACCGTGGAAAAATTGCACTTTCAAGATACATGGTATACTCCTCCGTTAATTTAATAATAAATCATGTATCTGAGTGAAAAGGAATATTTCAAGATATAGGCAGCTGAATATGGCATAAAATACGCCCTTAGCACCCTACGAGCTAAATTGGAATATATATATATATATATATATATATATATATATATATATATATATATATAATAAATTAAAATATTGTAATATCGCAATATCATACACCCTTGCAGTATCCATAGTACATTCGTTCTTTAGTTTAATAAAAAAATAGATGAGATCAAAAGAAAGGTCCGATTGCGAGATACGAGCGGTTGGATATGGAAGAAAATACTTGCATTTCAATCTCGGTGCTCACTTCGAAGTTCGAAAACTAAATAAATATCGGTTATCGAAATATGCCACACACAGCATGCATTCATGGTAAAAATCTTCTTTTGTTGAATACGCAAACATAAAGGCTGATTTAATGTCAACGTACGAGGTACGGACAGTTATATATAGCAAAAAATACTCTTGGCACCCTCGATGCTGATTCCGACTATCAGTAATTAAAAGAATTTCGGACGCCGCGAAATGTTGCTTGTAGTACGCATAGTATGGTCCTTCTTCACTGTAATAACAAAGCATAAAGCCAATTGAAAGGTCCGAGTACGAATTATGAGCAGTCCAATATTGTAGGAGATAAGTGGTCGGTAATCTCGGTGCTACATTTTGGCATCAATAACTAAACATATTGCCACGTTTGTTATATGGATACTACGCTCCTTCTACGCAGCTAAATTCTAAGGTGAATAAGAAAATAAATATCGGTCGTCGCGATATGCCACATGCAGTACGCACAGTACACTCCTTTTTTCGTTCAGTAACGAAACAATAAGCAAGATTAGCAGTACAATTAAAAGATGAGGACAATTGAAAACGGCACAAATTTGCGGTGGGCAACCTCAGTACTGGCTTAGGAAGTAAATAAACAAATAAATATCCGCCGTCGAAATATGCAACATGCAGGTTACGTAGTAAGCTCCATCATTAGTTTAATAGCAAAAAAAGGAGCCGATTACGGGATATAGGCAGTTGTATAAGGCTGAAAATGGGCTCTTGGCACACTGGGTGCTACTTTCGAAAGTCAGTAACTAAATAAATATGTGCATTAACAATATGTCACTTGCATCTTGCGCATTACACTCCATCTTAAATCAAACGAAGGTTTACGAAATGTGGATAGATGAATGTTGTGGAAAGTAATTGCTTCGTGCCCTCGCTTGCTAACTTCGGAGTTCAGTATGTCAGTAACGATCGCAATATGGCACTTATCGTATCCATAGTATCATGCTTCTTGAGTTTGGTAACATGACAAAAGGCTGTTTTAGCGGTCCAATTAAAAAATATGGGCAGTTGAGAGTCGCACAAATTACGCTCTTTGCACCCTCGGTACGAATTTCGCAATAAACATCAACCGTCACAAAATGTCAGTTGTAATATGCAAAGTACACTCCATCAATTTAATAATTTAACATGAAGCCATATGACATATCCTTTTAGGAGCTATAGGCAGTTCTATATGGATGAAAATTCGAGCTTGGCACCATAGGTGTCACATGCAGAGGCCAGCCAATGAATTGCTACGCTCGATGTTTATAGACTTTTTGGCCTAGAATTTAGTACCGAAGATGCCAAGCGCATATATTCAACTGCCTTCGTCTCGTAATTGGTCCGATAGTGTGCCTTCATGTCTTGTTATCATGCTTAACATGGAGATTACTGTGCACGCTACAAGTGGCATATAGCGACAGTCGAAATTTATTTGATTATTGACTCAGGAATGTAGCAACGATGAAGCAAGCGAGGATTTTCTGCCATATTCTACTGCTCTTATCTCGTAATCTTTTCTTATATTAAGCATTTTTGTTCTTAAACTAAAGGAGAGTGCTATGAACAGTGCGAAAGTCGATGTTTATGTAGTTACAGTTCATCGAAGGTAGAACACAGCGTGCCGAGCGCGTATTTTCCACCATATTAAACTAGAGAAGGAGAGTAGTACGCAAATTGCATGTGATAAATTCCGAATGATGGTATTAATTTATTTATTGATCTCCGAAGTTAGCATCGAAGGTGGGAAGTGCGTATTTTCTGTCACATTCAGCTGCCCATATATCGTAAACATACCTTTCACTTGGCATCATGTTTTGTTATTAAACTAAAGGAGAAGTGTACTATGCATATTGTTAATTTCATATTGAGACGGCCAATATTCATGTGGGACTGGATTCCGAATTTAGCTGCGAGGGTGCCAAGCGCGCATATTCTTGTGTATTCAACTGCCAAAACTAATAACTGGATCTTTCATATAGCTTCATATTTGGTTAGAAAATTGAAGGAGTGATATACTATTCATATTGCAAGTAGCATTTTGCGAAAGCCGATTTTATTTAATTTTTAACTTCCGAAATTGGCACTGGGGTGAGGAAGCGCGTCTTTTGTGCCATATTCAATTGTCCGTCTCTTGTAATCGGACAACTAATACGGCGCAAAGCGCGATTTTCCTGCCACGTTCAGCTGTCCACGTCTCGTAATCCGAAGTTACATTTGACTTAAGGTTTGGTATCAAACTAAAGACGGACTGTATTGTGCAAGATGCAAGTGGCATATTGTGAATTCCGATTTTTTTTAGTTGACTTCCGAGGGTAGCACACAGCGTACAAAGAGCGAATTTTCTGCCATATTCAACTGCTCATACCTCGTAATCGGTCCCTTCATTTGCCTATATGTTTTGTTATTAAGTTAAAAAAAGCATTGCACTATGCATACTGCTTGTAGTGTTTTTCGCCGGCCAATATTCATTGAATTATTGGCCTCCGACTGTAGCACCGAGGCTTCCAAGCATGTATTTTCTGCCATATTTATCTGTCCGTATTTCGTAATCGGACATGTACGTAGATTTCACTTTCTGTTATTAAGCTAGATAAGGAGTGTGCCGTGCATATTCTAAATTACAAATTTTCACTGCCAATTAAGTGACGGGCGCATGTAGCACCTATGGTGCCAAGTACGTATTTTCTGCAATATAGAACTGCCCATATCTCCTAAAAGGATCGTTCATATGGCTTCATGTTTAATTATTCCAAACTGACAAAATTATTCCAACTGACATTTTGCGACGGCTAATATTCATTAAAATTTAAAACTTCCGAAATTCGTACCGACGTTGGAAAGCGCGTACTTTGTACGACTCTCAACTGCCTATATATTGTAATTGGACCGCTAATCCAGCTTCTTGTCATGTTAGTAACCTGAAGAAAGAGGGTAATGTGGATACTATAAGTGGCATATTGCGAACGCTAACACTTACTGACATACTGAACTACGAAGTTAGCAAGCGAGGGCACGAAGCAGGTACTTTCAACCACATTCATCTGTCCACATTTCGTAAACCTCCGTTCGATTGCGGTTATGATTTATTATTAATCTAAAGATGTAGTTTAACGCGCAAGATGCAAGTGACATATAGTGAATGCCGATATTTATTTAGTTACTGACTTTCGAAAGTAGCACCCAGTTTGCCAAGAGCCTATTTTCAGCCTTCTGTAGCTGCCCATACTATTTTGCTATTAAACTTTAATACATGCTTGGAAAACTCGGTGCTACAGTCGGAGGCCAATAATTCTATGAATATTGGCCGGCGCAAAACACCACTAACCACTAGTAGTATGCATAGTGCACTCCTTTTTTAGTTTAATAACAAAACTTGTAGGCAAATGAAGGGACCGATTACGAGGTATGTGCACTTGAATATGGCAGAAAAATCGCTCACATAGTTATTGTGTTTCCTAATTTCTTAGGACTCTGCCCCATAAAATGGTCGCTGGCTGATTTACATTTGGCTCTTTTTAGGTGATATGTTGTTGTGTATTCAGTGCAGCTTACATATCGAAATTGCTTTAAGAGTTGGAAGGAGAGCTAGATCCCACTTCATTACAGAAAAAATAGAAGTTAAAATATTTTAATTGAGCATGCTCCCTGATGGTACCATGTGCAAGTAGCCTGCAGCACTGTCGTGAACAGTTCATGCTAATGGAGGCATGTTTCTCAGATTAGTGATTGCGATTTATTGTTGTACTTATTGCTAGAAGAAATTGGTGAAGAAGAAGACATTCCATACCAATAGTGACCTCATGGAAAAGCTGTAACACATCTCATATTTAGGACAAAGTTTGAGAAAAGTTTCCTTGCAACACTTATCATTTACTAAATGAATATGATTCATATTACATAACATGTTTAAGTGAACTTATAGATCTGGGCGTAATTCAAAACATTTTTATAAATTAAATTTTAATTCACCATAGTGTCTCCATTTAAAACAATATCTGTGTTAATTCGAAATATCTTGGCATCAGCTGTGTTAGGTATAGATATACTACCTGACAATGTTCTGTCTGTACTAGCTAAAGGCATGGAAGTGTATCATCAAGAGACTCGAATATTTGTAATACTTCGGCAGTTAAAGTCTTTATGAGAAGAAGAGATCTTGATGTGAACTCTCATTATCATCAGTGCTTACCCAGACGATTTGGAATAAAGCCTAGATGACGAACTTGTGCAGTATGCTGAGATGCTCAAAGCAGATGTGGCTCCTGCTGTTGCAGCAAAAAGCACGAGACCGTGTAACTGTAATTCTATAAACTCCTAATGGAACATTCATTAGAATCGTGTTTCCCAAATGTAGACATAGTCTTATGAGTTTACTTATCTTTGATGATCACCAACTACAGTGGACAATGTTTTTTTTTTCCATACGTTAAAGGGCCCTTAAAAATGACGTATAGAACACCATGAGACAAGAGCGCCTAAATGACTTCAACTTAATGGCAATAGAGTGTGATATACTTAGAGACATTTTCTTTAAAGAAACAATTTTATGTACTGTGACTATAGCTTCACTACTGTAACGTCAAATCAACATTTGAGTAATATTTTGGTCTCACTTTTTACGAAAATTATGTCGGGATAAAGAAACTTAGAGACATTGATTTCTCTAGTGTTATCTCTAAGTTTGACCAAGTTGAACCGAAAGTAGTTTTTTTCTAAATTCGACGGAATTAAATCGAGAAATTTTATATTCAAAATTTTTAGTCCTAAAGCACACCAAGGGCTTGTTCTTAGCATTAGCTTTGGGTCCAGCACACGCGCAGGCGCTGGGTAGTTAACTCGTGCCCAAGACGGGTCGACTGAGAATTACGATGCAGTCTTGCGCAAGGGAGTGTGAAGGCAGTCACAGCGCCTTTCCCACGAAAATCACGCCACTTCAGCGACAGATGAGACATCTGCAGCCCAGGATCGCAGTAGAGATGTCGATTATCACTGAAACAATCTGTTCTCGGTTATATAGTTTTTCCCCCTCGCCAATCTAACCTGACTATTAAAACAGCTCAAAATAATCGATTTCTGAAACGACCGATTTCGGTTTTTTATTCCGATTATTTCTTGTAACAATCGTAGAAATCAAGCAAAGACTGAGTAATTTTGACTCCCTCAGTTCAAGATACACAGGATCAAAATATTAAATCAACTAGGCAAATAAAAGACATGTGCCTACATTTTAGTACAGTGTTTACGGTGAGTGTTCAGTGTTGTGTGTCTTCTCCGAAGTGTCGCGAACGGCCATCATACTGTCGCTGGGTGTGATTTTTATATCTCTTGCAAACAGAAACCAGACTGTCGCCATGTTTTTTGTCTGTCTACTATGTTCCCTGTCTGCTTCCTGTGTATTTTATTTGCTTTGCCAACACCTTGCTTTTTGTTTTAACTTTCCACATTTTTCCGCCGTTTTAGAATTTGTCACCGTTTTATCGCCTGCTTTTATTGTTTCTTAACTTCTTTCTTACGTTTTAAAAAGTCTGTAGGCTGCAGAGCAGCGTACTAAGCCGTTGTCAGCCCGCTCACTTCGGGGGGAATCGAAATACAATAAAGGAAAAAATAAATAAATAAATAAAAGACAATTAAATTACAACAAAGAAAAAAAAGAAAAGTTAGTCTGTCCACAGTTCGCTGCTTTCTGGAAAAGTGATAACTGGCTGGTTGAATACTATAAAAAAATAACCAATATTCTCATACTGATTCTAATATTTTTGATACTCTATTCAAAAAGTATGTTGCAATCGGGGATCATGCCACTATTTGCGCATTACGAATAGTCAGTACTAAAGGATAAAAACTGTCGATTTGACCGTTTTCAAGGGCTACAAGCAGAGGAAGGCATATTATGTAGACGCAGGCAGCAGATCAAGAGACTTTCTCTTTTTATCGTATACTACAAATGAAGTGTTAAGTTTGTCATTTATAATTGTTACCATAATTTACTTCCTCTTTTATTATTTCGTAGAAATGGCAAACAAATATTCAGTCTTCTAAAGCAAATGAAGTGTTGTACTTCACTGCTACATTACTTCGTAGAAATATTTCCAGGTATTCTGCAATACAACGGGTGTCCGACAACGACAGCGAGAAACTGCCATATAGACCAAGTGAGGGAAAGTCCTGCACACTGCACGAACACGACACATGGCAACAGGGAGAATATTGTCTGAGCAATGCTGTACCAATTCTTATGCCACGTGTTTGTTGCTTGTTTTGTCGACATTGTTATTAAAACAGCATTGATCGCATTTCCCATGTTCCATAATAAAGCAATATTTCAAATCAAAGCAAATTTTACAGATAAAAATTACTTCTTTTCTCTTAGTCGGTTATTAGTAAAACAAAAAAGAAACACCTTTTATAACAGAGACCAAACAAATACCAAAATATACCGGATATTCAAAACTAAAATATCGGTATTAGTTTTAACCGGTCGGTTTTTCAGAACCCTAGAATGCAGGTGCTGTGTCCCGTTGCGTATCAGACTTGAATACTAGAAGATCCGAAGTGATATAACGAAAGGAGCTGAACACGAAATTAGCTACAACAATGGTGTTTTTTGTACATGTAAGTACGTAACTTTATTTTTCTTACAGTTGCCTCCACTGGTCAGCCATTTATAAAAGGAACAAAGAAAATAAGTTTTTAGGTCATTTGGGACAAATTAAAAATCAGGTTGGGGATTAAAGGAGAAGGAAATCGGCAGTGCCCTTTCAAAAGAATCGTCCCAACAATCGCCTTAAGTGATTTAGGAAACCACGGAAAACTTGAACCGTTGATTTGGCCTATCGTCCTTCGAATATGAGTCAAATGTCTCATAACTGGGCTACCTCGCTCGGCAGTAACATACGTAGCAGCTGTAATCTACCCCTCCATCTCTTGTTGTTGCTGCTACTGTCCACGATGGTGAAGTCTTTTCAGAAGATTCGAAAGGAGTAAGATTTATAATAAACTTTTTTACTTATCTTTTCTCGCACAGTCGGCTCCAGTTCTTCATGTCTAGTAGTCTGATTCTTGAAGCTGAAATTCTTACATTTTAGGTTCTCATGGTTCAATTGAGCTAAATAATTTTGAAGAATTTCCTTGCAGAATTTTTGCTTTCACGATAATGTATTGTATCACGTTTTACTATACCACAATGTCTTTTGAATTTTCACATTAACAAAGCCAAAATTACATTTGTCGTCCAAAATACAAAAATATGTCATATCACATCAGAGGCATGCATACTACTACTTCACTCAGCGGCAATAACAATATTCCAAAGCGTTTACAATTTTTCTCGGCAAATGAATTTCTATTAATTTAGATTATTATTTTATAAATGAATCCAGAAATAATAAACAGTATTACTCTGCGCAATTAATAGTAGAAATTTTGTAATTGTACTGAAATGCAGGAGGATCTGCAGCGAATTGACGCATGGTGCACGGAATGGCAATTGAATCTCAATGTAGCGAAGTGTAATGTGATGCGAATACATAGAAAGATAGGTCCCTTATCATTTAGCTACAAAATAGCAGGTCAGCAACTGGAAGCAGTTAATTCCATAAATTATCTGGGAGTACGCATTAGGAGTGATTTAAAATGGAATGATCATATAAAGTTGATCGTCGGTAAAGCAGATGCCAGACTGAGATTCATTGGAAGAATCCTAAGGAAATGCAATCCGACAACAAAGGAAGTAGGTTACAGTACGCTTGTTCGCCCAATGCTTGAATACTGCTCAGCAGTGTGGGATCCGCACCAGGTAGGGTTGATAGAAGAGATAGAGAAGATCCAACGGAGAGCAGCGCGCTTCGTTACAGGATCATTTAGTAATTGCGAAAGCGTTACGGAGATGATAGATAAACTCCAGTGGGAGACTGCAGGAGAGACGCTCAGTAGCTCGGTACGGGCTTTTGTTGAAGTTTCGAGAACATACCTTCACCGAAGAGTCAAGCAGTATATTGCTCCCTCCTACGTATATCTCGCGAAGAGACCATGAGGATAAAATCAGAGAGATTAGAGCCCACACAGAAGCATACCGACAATCCTTCTTTCCACGTACAATACGAGACTGGAATAGAAGGGAGAACCGATAGAGGTACTCAGGGTACCCTCCGCCACACACCGTCAGGTGGCTTGCGGAGTACGGATGTAGATGTAGATGTAGATGTTTCTAAAAAAACTATTTTAACCGTACATTCAGAGCTAGTGCAAATTGACTGTAACAACGAAAACAAAGTAATTCCTTTCCATAAATTTTAGCTTAAAATATAACATATTGTGTATAAAATTATATGAATTATTTCGGAAAAAACAACTGAGATAGTACTGACCTGTCCAAAATTCGAAAAATATTTCTATTATCGACCACTACTGTTGAGGAAACGTAATGCTAGAGAAGGATGTCCTTTTACACAGCGCCACACTATTTTTTACAGCCTCACTGTAGACGCCTGCTACCTGTCGTAATAACCAGGTGGTGACTTCCTGTTACAATTTTCATCGTCATTCAAACACAAATGCCGTCATTGTGAAACTCCTGTTCTCCTAATCTTCGCATCAGCCTTTCCTCCGAAATCCGTAACCTTTGAGAGCATCCCATCGACTCTTCTACATCTATATGGTTACTATGCAATTCACAATTAAGTGCCTTGCAGAGGGTTCATCGAACGATTTTCATACTTCTTCTCTACCATTATACTCTCGAATGGCGCGAGGGAAAAAGGAACACCTAAATCTTTCCGTTCGAGCTCTGATTTCTCTTATTCTATTATGATGATCATTTCTCCCTACATTGGTGGGTGTCAACAAAATATTTTCGCATTTGGAAGAGAAAGTTGGTGATTGGAATTTTGTAAATACATCTCGCCGCAAAGAAAACCGCCTTTGTTTCAGTGACTGCCACCCCAACTCGCGTATCGTATCAGTGACACTCTCATCCCTATTGCGCGATAACACGAAACGAGCTGCCCTTCATTGCACTTTTTCTATGTCCTCCGCCAGTCCTACCTGGTAAGGATCCCATACGGCGCAGCAATGTTCAGCAGAGGACGGACAAGTGAAATGTAGGCTATCTCTTTAGCGGATTTGTCGCATCTTCTAAGTGTTCTGCCAACAAAACACAGTCTTTCTTTCACCTTTCCCACAATATTATCTACGTGGTCTTTCCAATTTAAGTTGCTAGTAATTGTAGTTCCTAGGTACTTAGTCGAATTGACAACTCTTAGATTTGTGCGATTTATTGTATACCCAACATTATCGGATTTTATTTTAGTACCCATGTGGATGACCTCGCACTTTTCTTAGTTTAGTGCCAATTGCTACTTTAACCACCATACAGATATTCTCTCTAGATCATTTTGTAATTGGAAGTTGATCGTCTCATGATTTTACTAGACGGTAAATTAAAGCGTCATCTGCAAACAATCTAAGGGGGCTGCTCAGATTATCACCTAGATCATTTGTGTAAATTAGGAACGTACGCCCTAAATTTCAAGCTTCCGTGAAACTTAGCCAGTCTTGGGGATTTTGCGCTCCGAAATGAATTCGGGTACCCTCCTACAAGCAGGTCAACAACTAAAATCAACATTGGTAGTCGTAATATGACATTTGCAGTGTGTATAGTTCAATAATTCTTTAGTTTAATAACAAATCATGAAGCCAAATTAAAAGTTCTGCTAGGAGAAACAGGCAGTTGTATATAACTACGAAGTCTTTCGCGATGGAGTCCTTGCATGAAAAGTTCTCGGTTAACTTGCCGCGTCAAATTTGGATAACATCCCAAGCTTTCGATGACTACCTCCGTCAACTTCGTCAGCGGTAAAATTGACTGTCATCTTGGGATGTTATCCAAATTATACGCGGCAAGTAAACCGAGAGCTTTTCACGCAATTGTATATGGCAGATAATTCGTGCTTGGCACCATAGGTGCTACTAGCGAAGGCCAATCACTGAATAAATATTGGCCGTCAAAATGTATAATTTGGAGTATGCACGGGACACTACTTCTCTAGCTTAATAACAGAAAGTGAAGTCAAAATAAATGTCCGATTACGAAATAAGGACAGCTGAATATGGCAAAAAATACATGCTCGGAAGCTTCGATGCTAAAGTCGGAGGCCAATAATTCAATGAATATTGACCGGCACAAAACACCACAAGTAGCATGCATAGTGCACTGCTTTTTTTTAGTTTAATATCAAAACATGTAGGCAAATGAAGAATCCGATTACGAAATACGAGCAGTTGAATATGGCAGAAAAAACGTTCTTTGTATGCAGTATGCTACATTTAGAAGTCAACAAATGAAAATCGGCATTCGCAATATGCCACTTACATCTTGGACAATACAGTTCGTCTTTAGTTTGATACCAAACTTTAAGCCAAATGTAGTGTCGGATTACGAGACGTGGACAGCTGAATGTGACAGGAAAAACGCGCGTTGCGCCGTCGGTAGCTAACTTCACACATCAGTATCTCAGTGAATATTCGCGTTTGCAATACGCCATTTCCTGTATCCATAGTATACTCCTTATTTAGTTTTCTAACATGACATGAACCCGGGTAAGCGGTCCGATTACATGAGATGGGAAGTTGAATACGGCACAAAAGACACAATCTGTACCCTCAGTACCATTTCGCAAATTAAAAATTAAATAAAAATAGGCTGTCGCATAATGTTACTTGTAATATGAAAAGTACATGACCCCCTTCAGTTTACTAACCAAATATGAAGCTATATGAAATATCCAGTTAGGACGCATGAGCAGTTGAAAACATCAGGATATGCGTGCTTGGCACCCGCGGGGCTAAATTCGGAATCCAGTCCCAAATGAATATTCGCCGTCGCAATATGCCATTAACTGAATGCATAGTACAGTTCTCCTTTAGTTTAAAAACATAACAAAATGTGATGCCAAGTGAAAGGTACTTTCACGAGATATGGGCAGTTCAATGTGACAGGAAATACGCACTTCGCATCTTCGATGCTAAATTTTGAGTTCAATAACTAAATTAATATCATCATTCCGTGATTGTCACATGCAGTTTGCGTAGTACGTTCCTTCTTCATTTTAATACCAAAACACCAAGAAAAGTGAACGGTCCCATTGCGAGATACGGACAGCTGTAAATGGCAGAAAATACGTGCTTCCCATCCACAGTGCTAACGTGGGAGGCCCAACACTCGATAAATACGGGCCGTCGCAATATGCCATTTTCGGTACGCATAGCACACACCTTCTTTCATTTAATAACAAAACAAGAAGCCAAATGAAATTTTCGATTACGACATACGCGAGGTCAATATGGTGGAAAATACGCGCTCTCTACGCTGTGTTCTACCTTCGAAGATCTATAACTAAATGAACATCGACTATCGCACTGTGCGCAGCACACTCCTTCTTTAGTTTACGAATGAAAAAGAAGTTAAATATAAGGGAGGATTACGAGATAAGGGCAGTAGAATATGGCAGAAAATCCTCGCTTGCTTCATCTTTGCTACATTCGAAAGCTAATAATCAAATAAATTCCGACTGTCGCTATATGCCACTTGAAGAGTCCACAGTAATCTCCTTGTTAAGTATGATAACAAGACATGAAGGCACACTAACGGACCAATTACGAAACGAGGGCATTTGAATGTTGCAAAATATACGCGCTTGGCATCTTCGGTATTAAATGCGGGGCCAAAAAGTCTATAAATATTGAGCATAGCAATATGCTACTTACAATACGTGTAGTGCACTTCTTCTTCAGCTTAATAACAGATCATGAGGGCTAAAGAAAGGTCCGATTACCAATTCTGTTCGGCTGAAGATGCCAGATAATACATACTTGGTACCCTCGGTGTTACATTCTGAGTAAATATTGGTCGGCGCGAAACACCACTTGTAGAATACATACTGCACTCCTTTTTTAGTTTCATAAACTAACATGAAGGAAAATTAAGAATCCGCTTACCAGATATGACCAGTTGCATATGACTAGAAATACGCTCTATGTACACCGTGTGCTACGTTCGGAGGTCAATAAGCCAGCAATATATCGGCATTAGCAATATGCCACATGCGTTTAGTTTAATAACAAAACATGAAGGCTAATGAAAGGTCTGATAACTAGATATGAGTAGTTGAATGTGACAAATAAAGTGCTTGTACACATCGATGCTAAATTTAGATTTCAATTTCTCAATAAATATTCACCGTGGAAAAATTGCACTTGCAAGATGCGTGGTACACTCCTCCGTTAATTTAATAATAAACCATGTGTCTGAGTGAAAAGGAATATTACAAGATATAGGCAGCTCAATATGCATAAAATACGGCCTTAGCACCATACGAGCTAAAATCGAATACGAAAAAAACATAAAAAATAAAATAAATTAAATTATTGTTTATCACCATATGCCATTGCACTATGCATAGTGCATTCGTTCTTTAGTTTAATGAAAAACATGAAACCACAAAAAAAGGTCCACATACGAGATACGGACAGGGATAGATATAGCACAAAATACGCTCTTGGCACCCTCAATGCTAATTTCGACTGTCAATAATTAAATAAATTTCGGACGCCGCGAAATGTTACTTGCAGTACGCATAGAACGGTCCTTCTTTACTGTAATAACAAAACAAAGCCAAATGAAAGAAGTACGAAGTATGAGTACTCCAATATGGTAGGAGAAAAGTCGTTGGCAGTCTCGGTGCTACATTTTGGCATCAATAACTAAACATATTGCCGCGTTTGCTATGTGGATACTACGCTCCTTATTACGCAGCTAAATTCTAAGGTCAATAAGAAAATAAATATCGGTCGTAGCGATATGCCACATGCAATATGTACAGTACGCTCCTTTTTTTTTGTTCAGTAACGATAAATGAAGCAAAATTAACGGTACAATTGGAAGATGAGGCAACTGAATAGAGCAGAAAATATGCGGTGGCCAACCTCGGTGTTGACTTCCGAAGTAAAAACTTAAATAAATATACGCCGTCGAAATATGCCGCATGAAGTATACATAGTACGCTCTATCATTAGTTTAACAGAGAAAACAAGGAGCCGATTACGAGATACGGACAGTTCCATAAGGCTGGAAATAGGATCTTGGCACGCTGGGTGCTACTTTCGAAAATCAGTAACTAAATAAATATCTGCATCCACAATATGTCACTTGCATCTTGCTCATAACAATCCATATTTAGATTAATAATAAATCATAACCGAAATTAAACGGAGGTTTTCGAAATGTGGACAGATGAATGTATTAGAAAGCACGTGCTTCGTGCCGTCGCTTGCTAACTGCTTAGTTCAGTATGTCAGTAAATGTTGGCGCTCGCAATATGCCACTTATAGTATCCATTGTATCCTCCTTCTTTAGTGTAATAACATGACAAGAAGCTGGATTAGCGGTCCAATTACAAGATATGGGTACGGGAAGTCATACAAAGTACGTGCTTTACGCCTACGGTATTAACTTCGGAAGTTAAAAATTAAATGAGCATCAGCTGTCTCTAAATGTCAACTGGAATGTGCATAGTACACTATTTCTTCAGTTTAATAATTAAATATGAAGCCATATGAAAGATCGTTTTAGGAGATATGGGGCAGTTGTATAAGGCAGAAAATTCGTGCAGTTCGTGCTTGGCAACATAGGTGCTACATGCGCCAGTCACTGAATAAATATTGGCCGTCAAAATTTGTAATTTGGAGTATGCACAGCACACTAGTTCTCTAGTTTAATAACAGAAAGTGAAGTCAAAATAAATATCCGATTACAAAATATGGACAGTTGAATATGGCAGAAAATACATGCTTGGAAGCTTCGGTGTTATAGTCGGAGGCCGATAATTAAATGAATATTGACCGGCACAAAACACCACAAGTAGCATGCATAGTTCACTGCTTTTTTAGTTTAACATCAAAACATGTAGGAAAATGAAGGGACCGATTACGAAATACGAGCAACTGAATGTGGTAGAAAAAACGTTCCTTGTGCGCCGTGTGCTACCTTCGGAAGTCACCACATAAAAAACGGCATTCGCAATATGCCACTTGCATTTTGCACAATACAGTCCGTCTGTAGTTTGATACCAAACCTTAAACCAAATGGAATGTCGGATTACGAGACCTGGACAGCTGAATTTGGCAGGAAAAACGCGATTTGCACTGTCGGTTGCTAACTTCGCAGATCAGCATCTCAGTAAATATTCTCGTTTGCAATATGCCACTTGCTGTATCCACAGTATCCTCCTTATTTAGTTTTATAACATGACGTGAAGCCGGATTAGCGGTCCGACTCCATGAGATAGGCAGTTGAATATGGCACAAAAGACGCGCTTTGTATCCCCAGTACCAATTTCTGAAGTTAAAAATAATAAAATACGGCTGTCGCAAAATGTCACTTGCAATATGAATAGTACATGACTCCTTCTGTTTACTAACAAAATATGAAGCTATATGAAAGATCCAGTTAGGAGATATGGGTAGTTCAAAGCATCAGAATATCCAGTCCCAAATGAATATTGGCCGTCGCAATATGCCTTTAACTGTATTTAAGGTACACTTCTCCTTTATTATAATAACAAAACGTGATGCTAAGTCAAGGGTATGTTTACGAGATATGGGCTGTTGAATGTGACAAAGAATACCTTCGATGTTAACTTCGGAGTTCAATAACTAAATTAATATCATCATTCGCAAATTGTCAAATGCAGTTTTGTAGTACACTCCTTCTTCAGTTTAATACCAAAACATCACGAAAAGTGAACGGTCCCATTACGAAATACGGACAGCTATATATGGCAGAAAATACATGCTTCCCATCCTCGGTGCTAAAGTGGGAGACCGAACACTCGACAAATACGGGCCGTCGAAATATGCCATTTTCGGTACGCATGGCACACGCCTTCTTTCGTTTAATAACAAAACAAGAAGCGAAATGAAAGTTCAATATGGTGGAAATTACGCGCTCGTCACGCTATGTTCGACTTTCGAAGATCTATAACTAAATGAACATCGACTATCGCACTGTGCGCAGCACACTCCTTCTTTACTTGAAGAACGAAAAAGAAGCTAAATACAAGGGAGAATTACGAGTTAAGAGCAGTGCAATACAACAGAGAATCCTCGCTTGCTTCATCGTTCCTACATTTAAGAGTCAATAATCAAATAAATTTCGACTGTCGCTATATGCCACTTGAACCGTGCACAGGAAACTCATTGTGAAGTATGATAACAGGACATGAACGCACTCTAACGGACCAATTACGAGACGAGGGCATTTGAATGATGCAAAATATACGCGCTTGGCATCTTAGGTACTAATTTTGGGGCCAAAAAGTCTACATATATATCGCGCGTAGCAATTTGCCACTTCCAGTACATGTAGTGCACTCGTTCTTTATGTTAATAACAGATGATGAGGGAAAAAGAAACGTCAAATTACGAATTATGTTCGGCTGAAGACGCCAGATAATACATAATTGACACCCTCGGTGTTACTTTCTGAGTAAATATTGGTCGGCGCATAACACCACTTCTAGAATACATAGTGCTCTCCATTTTTAGTTTCATAAAATAACATGAGGGCAAATAAAGGATCCGATTACGAGATATGACCATGTGCGTATAACTGGAAATACGCTCTACGTATACTGTGTGCTTCATTCGGAGGCCAATAAGCCAGCAAATATGGGCATTAGCAATATGCCACTTGTATTTAGTTTAATAACAAAACGTGAATTCTAATGGAAGGTCAGATAACTAGATATGAGTAGTTGAATGTGGCTGAAAGCAAGTGCTTGTACACATCGATGCTAAATGTAGAAGTCAATATCTAAATAAATATTCACCGTGGAAAAATTCCACTTTCAAGATGCATGTTACACTCCTCCGCTAATTTAATAATAAACTATGTATCTGAGTGAAAAGGAATATTACAAGACATAGGCAGCTGACTGTGGCATAAAATACGCCCTTAGCACCCTACAAGCTAAATTCGAATGCAAAAAATAAATAAATTAATTAAATAAAACAAAATAATAAAATAAATTAAAATATTGTTTATCGCCATATGCCCTTGCAGTATGAGTAGTACATTCATTCTTTAGTTTAATAAAAAAAACATGAAATCAAAAGAAAGTCCACTTACGAGATACGGACAGAGATAGATATAGCACAAAATACGCTCTTGGCACCTTCAGTGTTAATTTCGACTGTCAGTAATTAAATAAATTTCGCCGCCGCAAAATATTACTTACTGTACGCATAGTACGGTCCTTCTTTACTGAAGTAACAAAACATAAAGAAAATGAAAGATCCGAGTACGAAGTATAAGTACTCCAGTATGGTAGGAGAAATGTGGTTGGCAGTCTCAGTGCTACATTTTGGCATCAGTAACTAAACATATTGCCGCGTTTGCTGTGTGGATGCTACCCTCCTTATTACGCAGCTAAATTTGAAGGTCAAAAAGAAAATAAATATCGGTTGTCGCGATCTGCCACATACAATATGCACAGTACATTCCTTTTTTCGTTCAGTAACACAAAAATGAAGCAAGATTAACGCTACAATTAGAAGATGAGGGCAACTGAATAGGGCAGAAAATATACGGTGGCAAACCTCGGTTCTGACTTTGGAAGTAAAAACTTCTATAAACATCCAACGTCGAAATATGCCACATGAAGTATACATATTACGCTCCATCATAAGTTTAATAGCAAAACAAGGAACCAATTACGAGATATGGGCAGTTATATAAGGCTGGAAATAGGCTCTTGGCACGCTGGGGGCTACTTTCAAAAATCAGCAACTAAATAAATATCTGCATTACCAATATGTCACTTGCATCTTGCGCATTACACTCCATCTTTAGATTAATAATAAATCATAACCGAAATCACACGGAGCTTTACGAAATGTGGACAGATGAGTGTGGTAGAAAGTACGTGCTCCGTGCCCTCGCTTGCTAACTTCGGAGTTCAGTACGTCAGCAAATGTTAGCGTTCGCAATATGCCACTTATAGTATCCATAGTATCCTCCAATTACAATATATGGGTAGTTGAGAGTCATAAAAAGTACGTGCTTTACACCCACGGTATTAATTTCGGAAGTTAATAATTAAATGAGCATCAGCCGTCGCTAAACGTAATTGAAATTTGCATAGTACACTCCTTCTTCAGTTTAATAATTAAACATGAAGCCATATGAAAGATCTTTTTAGGCGATATGGACAGTTGTATACCGCAGAAAATTCGTGCAATTTGTGCTTGGAACCATAGGTACTACATGGCCAGCCACTGAATAAAGATAGCAGTAAAAATTTGTAATTTCGTGTTTGCACAGCACACTACTTCTCTAGCTTAATAACAGAAAGTGAAGTCAAAATAAATGTCCGATTACGAAATAAGGACAGCTGAATGTAGCAGAAAATACATGCTCGGAAGCTTCGATGCTACAGTCGGAGTCCAATAATTCAATGAATATTGACCGGCACAAAACACCACAAGTAGCATGCATAGTGCACTGCTTTTTTTAGTTTAATATCAAAACATGTAGGCAAATGAAGGGTCCGATTACGAAATATGAGCAGTTGAATATGGAAGAAAAAACGTTCTTTGTATGTAGTGTGCTACATTTAGAAGTCAACAAATAAAAATCGGCATTCGCAATATGCCACTTGCATCTTGCACAATACAGTTCGTCTTTAGTTTGATACCGAACTTTAAGCCAAATGTAGTGTCGGATTACGAGACGTGGACAGCTGAATGTGGCAGGAAAAACGCGCGTTGCGCCGTCGGTAGCTAACTTCAAACATCAGTATCTCAGTAAATATTCGCGTTTGCAATATGCGATTTGCTGTATCCATAGTACACAACTTATTTAGTTTTATAACACGACATGAAGCCAGATTAGCGGTCCGATTACATGAGATGGGCAGTTGAATATGGCACAAAAGACGCGCTTTGTATCCCCAGTATAAATTTCTGAAGTTAAAAATTATATAAAATTCGGCTGTCGAATAATGTTACTTGCAATATGAAAAGTACATGACTCCTTCAGTTTACTAACAAAATATGAAGCTGTATGAAACATCCAGGTAGGAGATATGGACAGTTGAATAAATCAGAATATGCGTGCTTGGCACCCTCGGGGCTAAATTCGGATTCCAGTCCCAAATGAATATTGGCCGTCGCAGTATGCCAGTAGCTGTATTTAAGGTACACTCCTTCTCTAGTTTAATAACAAAACGTGATGCCAAGTGAAATGTATGTTTACGAGATATGGGCAGTTGAATTTGGCAGAAGATACGCACTTCCCACCTTCGATGCTAACTTCGGAGTTCAGTAACTAAATTAATATCATTATTCGGAGTTTGCCACTTGCAGTTTGCGTAGTACGCTCCTTCTTTAGTTTAATACCAAAACATCACGAAAAGTGAACGGTCTCGTAACGAGATACGGACAGCTGTATACGGCAGAAAATCCCATCCCCGGTGCTAATGTGGGAGGCCCAGCACTCGATAGTTCGGGCCGTCGCAATATGCCATTTTCGGTACGCATAGCATACACCTTCTTTCGTTTAATAACAAAACAAGGTACCAAATGAAAATTTCGATTACGACACAGCCGCAATTCAATATGGTTGAAAATACGCGCTTAGCACTTTGTGTTCTACCTTCGAAGATCTATAACTACATAAACATCGACTCTCGCAGTGTGCGTACTACACTCATTCTTTAGTTTAAGAACAAAAATGAAGCTAAACATAAGGCGGATTACGAGACAAGCGCAAAATAATATGGCAGAAAATCTCGCTTGCTTCATCTTTCCTACATTCGAGAGTCAATAATCAAATAAATTTCTACAGTCGGTGTATGCCCCTTGAAGCGTGCATTGTACACTCCTTGTTAAGCATGATAACGAGACATAAAGCCACATTGACGGACCAATTACGAGACGAAGGCAGTTGAATGTTGCAAAATTTGCGCGCTTGGCATCTTAGGTACAAAAATTCGGAGCCAAAAAGTCTATAAATATCGAGCATACCAATTTGCTACTTCCAGTACGTGTAGTGCACTACTTCTTTAGATTAATAACAGAGGGAAAAAGAAAGGTCCGATTACGAGTTATGTTCGGCTGAAGATGCCAGATAATACATACTTGGCACCCTCGGTGTTACATTCTGAGTAAATATTGGTCGGCGCGAAACACCACTTGTTGAATGGCAAATGAAGGATCCGATTACGAGATATGACCAGTTGCATATGGCTGGAAATACGCTCTAGGTACACCTTGTGCTACATTCGGAGGTCAAGAAGCCAGCAAATATCATCCTTAGCTGATATGCCACTTGTATTTAGTTTAATAACAAAACGCTACTGGAAGGTCGGATTGTTAGATGTGAGCAGCTGAATGTGGCAGAAAGTAAGTGCTTGTACACATCGGTGCTACATTTAGAAGTCAATATCTCAATAACTATTCAACGAGGAAAAATGCCACTTTCAAGATGCGTGGTAACCTTCTCCGTTAATTTAATAATAAACCAAGTATCTGAATAAAAAGGAATATTAAAAGATATAGGCAGCTGAGTATGGGATCAAATACACCCTTAGCACGCTATGGGCTAAATTTGAATAAAAAAAGAAAAGAAAAGAAATGAAGAATGAAAAAAATGTTGCTCGTTGCCATATGCCCTTACACTATGCATAGTACACTCGTTCTTTACTTTAATAACAAAACATGAAATCAAAAGAAAGTTCCAATTGCGAGATGCGGGCGGTTGGATGTGGAAGAAAAAACGTGCATGTCAATCTCGGCGGTCACTTTGAAGTTCATGCCACATACAGCATGCATGGTAAAAATCTTCTTTAGTTGAATACGAAAACATGAAGGCAAATTTAAGGTCCATTTACGAGATACGGACAGTTAGATATAGCAGAAAATACGCTCTTGGCACCCTCGATGCTAATTTCGACTGTCATTAATTAAATAAATTTCGAACGCCGCGAAATGTTACTTGCAGTACGCATAGTACGGTCCTTATTTACTGTAGTAACAAAACTAAAACCAAATAAAAGATCCGAGTACGAAGTATGAATACTCCAATATCGTAGGAGAAAGGTCGTTGGCAGTCTCGGTCCTACATTATGGCATCAATAACTAAACATATTGCCGCTTTTGCTATATGGACACTACGCTCCTTATTACGCATCTAAATATAAGGTCAATATGAAAATAAATATCGGTCGACGCGATATGCCACATGCAATATGCACAGTTCCATCCTTTTTTCGTTCAGAAACGAAAAATGAAGCAAGATTAACGGTACAATTAGAAGACAAGGGCAACTGAATAGGGCAGAAAATATGCGGTGGCCAACCTCGGTGATGACTTCCGAAGTAAAAACTTAAATAAATATCCACCGTCGAAATATGCCGCATGAAGTATACATAGTACGCTCCATCATAAGTTTAATAGAGAAAACAAGGAGCCGATTACGAGATATGGGCAGTTGTATAAGGCTGGAAAAAGGCTCTTGGCACACTGGGTGCTACTTTCGAAAGTTAGTAACTAAATACATATCGGCACTCACAATATGTCACTTGCATCTTGCGCATTACACTTATAGTATCCATAGTATCCTTCTTTAATTTAATAACATGACAAGAAGCTGCATTAGCTGTCTAATTACAAAATATGGGTAGTTCAAAGTCATAAAATGTACGTGCTTTACACCCACGGTATTAATGTCGGAGGTTAAAAATTAAATGAGCATCAGCCGTCGCTATATGTCAATTGGAATATAAGCATTGGACACTTCTTCAGTTTAATAATTAAACATGAATCCATATGAAATATCGTATTAGGAGATATGGGCAGTTGTATATGGCAGAATATCCGTGCCACTCGTGCTTTGCACTATAGGTGCTACATGCGCCAGTCACTGCATAAAGATTGGCCGTCAAAATTTGTAATTTGGAGTATGCACAGCACACTACTTCTCTAGATTAATAACAGAAAGTGAAGTCAAAATAAATGTCCGATTACGAAATATGGACAGTTGAATATGGCAGAAAATACATGTTTGGAAGCCTCGGTGCTACAATCGGAGGCCAATAATTCAATGAATATTGGCCACAGCAAAACACCACAAGTAGCATGCATAGTGCACTGCTTTTTTGGTTTAATATCAAAACATGTAGACAAATAAAGATTCCGATTACGAAATACGAGCAGTTGAATATGGCAGAAATTTCGCTCTTTGTACGCACAGTGCTACCTAAGGAAGTCAACAAATAAAAATCGACATTCGCAATATGCCACTTGCATCTTGCACAATACAGCCCGTCTTTAGTTTGATGCCAAATCTTAAGCCAAATGTGGCGTCGGATTAGGAGACGTGGGCAATTGAATTTGGCAAGAAAAACACGATTTGCACCGTCGGTTGCTAACTTGGGAGACCAGTATCTCAGTAAATATTCTCGTTTCCAATATGCCACTTGCTGTATCCATAGTATCCTTATTTAGTTTTTAACATGACGTAAAGCCGGATTAGCGGTACGATTACATGAGATTGGCAGTTGAATATGGCACAAAAGACGCGCTCTGTATCCCCTGCATCAATTTCGGAAGTTAAAAATTATATAAAATTCGGCTGTCGCATAATGTTACTTGCAATATGAATAGTACATGACTCCTTCAGTTTACTAACAAAATATGAAGCTATATGAAAGATCCAGTTAGGAGATAAGGGCAGTTGAAAACATCAGAACACGTGTGATTGGCATCTCGCCGCTAAATTCGGAATCCAGTCACAAATGAATATGGGCCGTCGCAATATGCCATTTTCGGTACGTATAGTACACACCTACCTTCATTTAATAACAAAACAAGAGGCCAAATGAAAGTTTCGATTACGACATACGCGCAGCTCAATATGGTGAAAAACACACACTCGGCGCGCTGTGTTCTACCTTCGAAGATCTATAAATGAATAAACATCGACTTTCGCACTGTGCATGGCACACTCCTCGCTTAGTTTAAGAAAGAAAAAGAAGCTAAATGTAAGGGAGGATTACGACATAAGAGCAGTAGAATATGGCAGAGAATCCTAGCTTGCTTCATCGTTCCTACATTCGAGAGTCAATAATCAAATAAATTTCTACCGTCGATATATGCCACTTGAAGCGTGCATGATACACTCGTCGTTAAGCATGATAACGAGACATGAAGGCACATTAAGGGACCAATTACGAGACGTGGGCAGTTGAATGTTGCAAAATATACCCGCTTGGCATCTTCGGTACTAACTTCGGGGACAAAAAGTCTATAAAGATCGAGCGTAGCAATATGCTGCTTCTAGTACATGTAGTGCACTTCTTCTTTAGGTTAATAACAGATCATGAGGGCAAAAGAAAGGTCCCATTACGAATTGTGTTCGGCTGAAGATGCCAGGTGATACATACTTGGTACCCTCGGTGTTAGATTCAGAGTAAATATTGGTCGGCGCGAAACATCAGTTACAGAATACATAGTGCTCTCCTTTTTTAGTTTCATAAAATAACATGAAGGCAAATAAAGGATTCGATTACGAGATATGACCAGTTGAATGTGACTGGAAATACGCTCTAGGTACACCGTGTGCTACATTCGGAGGTCAATAAGCCAGCAAATATCGGCATTAACAATATGCCACATGCATTTAGTTTAATAACAAAACGTTAAGGCTAATGGAAAGTCGGATAACTAGATATGAGTAGTTGAATGTGGATGAAAGTAAGTGCTTAAACACATCGACGCTAAATTTGGAAGTCAATATCTAAATAAGTATTCACCGTGAAAAAATGCCACATTCAAGATGCATGGTTCACTCCTCCGTTAATTTAATAATAAACCATGTATCTGAGTGAAAAGAAATATTAAAAAATATAGGCAGCTGAATATGGGATAAAATACGCCCTTAGCACATTTAAGCGAAATTCGAATGCAAAAATAAAATAAAATAAAATAATATAAATTAAAATATTGTTTATCGATATATTCCCTTGCAGTATGCACACTACATTCGTTCGTTAGTTTAATAAAAAAAACATGAAATCAAAAGAAAGGGCCAATTAAGAGATACGGACCGTTAGATATAGCAGAAAATACGCTTTTAGCACCCTGGATGCTAATTTCGACTGTCAGTAATTAAATAAATTTCGGACCCCGCGAAATGTTACTTGCAGTACGCATAGTACGGTCCTTCTTTACCGTAATAACAAAACATAAAACCAAATGAAAGAGCGGAATATGAAATATGAGTACTCCAATATGGTAGGAGAAAAGAGGTTGGCAGTCTCTGTCCTAAATTTTTCCATCAATAACTAGACATATTGCCGCGTTTGCTATATGGATCCTACGCTCCTAATTACGCATCTAAATCTAAGGTCGATCAGAAAATAAATATCGGTCGATGCGATATGTCACACGCAATATGCGCAGTATACTCCTATTTACGTTAAGAAACGAAAAATGAAGCAAGATTAACGATACAATTAGAAGATGAGAGCAACTGAATACGGCAGGAAATACGCGGTATGCAACCTCGGTGCTGACTTCCGAAGTAAAAACTTAAATAAATATCCGTCGTCGATATATGCAACATGAAGTATACATAGTACGCTCCATCATTAGTTTAATAGATTAATCAAGGAGCCGATTACGAGATATGGGCATTTGCATAAGGATGGAAATAGGCTCTTGGTTCACTGGGAGCTACTTTCGGAAGTCAGTAACAGGATAAATATCGACATTTACAGTATTTCACTTGCATCTTGAGCATTACACTCCATCTTTAGATTAACAATAAATCATAACCGAAATCAAACGGAGCTTTACCGACTGTGGACAGATGAATGTGGTAGAAAGTACGTGCTTCGTGCCGTCGCTTGCTAACTTCGGAGTTCAATATGTCAGCAAATCATAGCGCTCGCAATATGCCACTTATAGTATCCATTGTATCCTCCTTCTTTAGTTTAATAACATGACAAAAAGCTGAATAACATGACAAGAAGCTGGATTAGCGGTCCAATTACAAGATATGGGTACTGGAAGTCATAAAAAGTACGTGCTTTACACCGACGGTATTAATTTCGGAAGTTAAAAATTATATGCGCAATAGCCGTCGCTAAATGTCAATTGGAATATGCATAGTACATTCCTTATTGAGTTTAATAATTAAACATGAAGCCATATGAAAGATCCACTTAGGATATATGGGCAGTTGTATATGGCGGAAAATTCGTGCAATTCGTGATTGGCACCATAGGTGCTACATGCACCAGTCACTGAATAAATATTGGCCGTCAAAATTTGTAATTTGGAGTATGCACAGCACACTACTTCTCTAGCTTAATAACAGAAAGTGAAGTCAAAATAAATGTCCGATTACGAAATATGTACGGTTGAATATGGCACAAAATACATGCTTGGCAGCTTCGGTGCTACAGTCGGAGGTCAATTATTCAATGAATATTGACCGGTGCAAAGCATTACTAGTAGTATGCATAGTGCACTGCTTTTTTAGTGTAATATCAAAACATGTAGGCAAATCAAGTGACTGATTACGAAATACGAGCAGTTGAATGGCATGTGTGCTACCTTCGGAAGTCAACAATTAAAAATCGGCATTCGCAATATGTCCCTTGTATCTTGCACTATACAGTCCGTCTTTAGTTTGATACCAAACCTTAAACCAAATGTAACGGCTGATTACCAGACCTGGGCAGCTGAATTTGGCAGGAAAAACACGCTTTGCGCCGTCGGTGATCAGTATCTCAGTAAATACTCTCATTTGCAATATGTCATTTGCTGTATCCATAGTATCCTCCTTATTTAGTTTTATAACATGACATGAAGCCAGATTAGCGGTCCGATTACATGAGATGGGCAGTTGAATATAGCACAAAGACGTGCTTTGTATCCCGAGTATCAACTTCGAAACATAAAAATAAAATAAACTCGGATTTCGCAAAATGTTACTTTAATATGGACAGTACATGAATTCTTCAGTTTGCTAACAAAATATGAAGCTATATGAAAGATCCAGGTAGGAGATATGGGCAGTTGAAAACATCAGAAAATGCGTGCTTGGCACCCTCGGGGCTAAATTCGGAATCCAGTCCCAAATGAATATTCGCCATCGCAATATGCCATTAACTGTATGCGAGGTACACTTATTCTTTAGTTTAATAACAAAACGTGATGCCAAGTGAAAGGTATGTTCACGAGATATGCACAGTTGAATGTGACAGAAAATACACGCTTCCAACCTTCGATGCTAAATTCTGAGTTCAATAACTAAATTAATATCATCCTTCGGAGTTTGTCTACATGCAGTTTGCGTAGTACGCTCCTTTTTCAGTTTTATACCAAACATCAAGAAAAGTGAACGGTCCCATTAAGAGATACGGACAGCTGTATGTGGCAGAAAATACGTGCTTCCCATCCGCGGTACTAAAGTGGGAGGGCCAACATTCGATAGATACGGGCCGTCGCAATATGCCGTTTTCAGTACGCATAGCGCACACCTTCTTTCGTTTAATAACAAAACAAGAAGCCAAATGAAATTTTCGATTACGACATACGCGCAGTTCAATATGGTGGAAAATACGAGCTCGGCACGCTGTGTTCTACCTTCTAAGATCTATAACTAAATAAACATCGACTTTCACAGTGTGCATAGCACACTCTTCCTTTTGTTTAAGAACGAAAAAGGAGCTAAATATAAAGGAGGATTACGAGATAAGAGCAGTAGAATATAGCAGAAAATCCTCGCTTGCTTCATCGTTGCTACATTCGAGAGCTAATAATCAAATAAATTCCGACTGTCGCTATGTCCCACTTGAAGCGTGTACAGTAAACTCCTTGTTAAGAATGATAAGAAGACATGAAGGCACACTAACGGACCAATTACGAGACGAGGGCATTTGAGTGTTGTAAAATATACCTGCTTGGCAACTTCAGTAATAAATTCGGAGCCAAAAAGTGTATATATCGCTCGTAGCAATTTGTTACTTCCAGTACGTGCAGAGTACTCGTTCTTTAGGGTAAAAACAGATCATGAGGGAAAAAGAAAGGTGCGATTACGAATTATGTTCCGCTGAAGATGCCAGACAATACATACTTCGCACCCTCGGTGTTACATTCTGAGTAAATATTGGTCGGCGCGAAACACCACTTGCAGAATACATAGTGCTCTCGTTTTTTAGTTTCATAAAATAACATGAAGACAAATGAAGGATCCGATTACGAGATATGACCAGTTGCATATGGCCGGAAATACGCTCTAGATAAACCGTATGCTACATTCGGAGGTCAATAAGGCAGCAAATATGGGCATTAGCAATATGCCCCATGTATGTAGTTTCATAACAAAACGTGAAGGCTAATGGAAGGTCGGATAATTAGATATGAGTAGTTGAATGTGGATGAAAGTAAGTGCTTAAACACATCGACGCTAAATTTAGAAGTCAATATCTAAATAAATATTCACCGCGGAAAAATGCCGCATTCAAGATGCATGGTACACTCCTTCGTTAATAATGATAAACCATGTATATCTGAGTGAAAAGGAATATTACAAGGTATAGGCAGCTGAATATGGCATAAAATACGCCCTTAGCACCCTATGAGCTAAATTCGAATGAAAAAATAATTAATTAATTAATTAATTAATTAAAAATTAAAAATAAAATAAAATAAATTGAAATGTTGTTTATCGCCATATGCGCTTGCAGTATGCATAGTACATTCTTTCTTTAGTTTAATAAAAAAAACATAAAATCAAAAGAAGGGTCCACTTACGAGATACGGACTCTTAGATATAGCAGAAAATACGCTCTTGGCACCCTCGAAAGTAATTTCGACTGTCAGTAATTAAATAAATATGGGATGCCGCGAAAAGTTACTTGCAGTACGCATAGTACGGTCCTTCTTTACTGTAATAAAAAAACATAAAGCCAACTGAAAGATCCGAGTACGAAGTATGAGCAGTCCAATATGGTAGGAGAAGTGTGGTTGACAGTCTCGGTGCTACTTTTTGGCATCAATAACAAAACATTTTGCCGCGTTTGCTATATGGATACTACGCATCTTATTACGCAGCTAAATTCTAAGGCCGATAAGACAATAAATATTGGTCGACGCGATATGTCACACGCAATATGCACAGTACACTCCTTTTTTCGTTCAGTAACGAAAAATGAAGCAAGATTAACGGTACAATTAGAATATGTGGGCAACTGAATACGGCAGAAAATACGCGTTGGGCAACCTCGGTGCTGAATTCAGAATTAAAACTTAAATACATATCCTCCGTCGAAATATGCCGCATGAAGTACACATAGTACACTCTACCATTAGTTTAATAGAGAAAACCCGAATACAAGATATGGGCAGTTGCCTAAGGCTGGAATTAGGCTGTTGGCACACTGGGAGCTACATTCGAAAGTCTGTAACTGGATAAATATCGGAATTCACAATATGTCACTTGCATCCTGCGCATTACACTCTATCTTTAGATTAATAATAAATCATGACCGAAATCACACGGAGGTTTACGAATGGTGGACAGATGAATGTGACAGAAAGTACGTGCTTCGTGCCCTCACTTGCTAACTTCGGAGTTCAGTATGTCAGTAAATGTTGGCGTTCGCAATATGCCACTTATAGTATCCGCATTATCCTCCTTCTATAGTTTAATAACACGACAAGAAGCTGCATTAGCGGTCCAATTACAAGATATGGGTGGTTCAGTGTCATACAAAATACGTGGATTACACCCACGGTATTAATTTCGGAAGTTAAAAATTAAATGAGCATCAGCCGTCGCTAAATGCCAATTGGAATATGCATAGGACATTCTTCTTCAGTTTAATAATTAAACGTGAAGACATATGGAAGATCCTTTTAGAAGATATGGGCAGTTGTATATGGCAGAAAATTCGTACAATTCGAGCTTGGCACCATAGGTGCTAAATGCGCCAGTCACTGAAAAAATATTGGCTGTAAAAATTTGTAATTTGGAGTATGCACAGCACACTACTTCTCTAGTTTAATAACAGAAAGTGATGTCAAAATAAATGTCCGATTAAGAAATATGGTCAGTTGAATATAGCTGAAAATACACGCTTGGAAGCTTCTGTAGTACAGTCGGAGGCTAATAATTCAACGAATATTGACCGGCACAAAACACCACAAGTAGCATGCATAGTGCACATTGCGTTTTTAATTTAATATAAAAACATGTAGGCAAATGAAAGGACCGATTACGAAATACGAGCAGTTGAGTACGGTAGAAAAAACGCTCTTTGTGCGCCGTGTGCTACCTTCGGAAGTCAACGTATAAAAATCGGCATTTGCAATATGTCACTTGCATTGTGCACAATATAGTCCGTCTTTAGTTAGATACCAAACCTTTAGCTAAATGTAACGTCGGATTACCACACCTGGGCAGCTGGATGTGGCAGGAAAAACGTGCTTTGCCCCGTCGGTTGCTAACTTCACACATCACTATCTCAGTAAATATTGTCGTTTGCAGTATGCCACTTGCTGTATCCACAGTATAATCCTTATTTAGTTTTATAACATGACACGAAGCCAGATTAGCTGTCCGTTTACATGTGATGGGCAGTTGAATATGACACAAAAGACGCGCTTTGTATCCCCAGTACCAACTTCGAACATTATAAATGAAATATTTTCGGCTGTCCGTAATTCAATAAATTTCGGTCACCGCAAAATGTCACTTGCATTACGCATAGTGTGGTCTTTCTTTACTGTAATAACAAAAAATAAATCCAAATGAAAGGTCCGACTAAGAGGTATGGGCAGTGCAATATGGTAGGAGATAATATGGTAGCAGATAACTGGTCGGTCGTCTCGGTGCTACATTTTGGCTTCAATAACTAAAGATATTTCCGCCTTTGCTATATGTTACTCATAGCATGGATACTACCCTCCATGGCGGCCGGTGTGGCCGAGCGGTTCTAGGCGCTACAGTCTGGATCCGCGAGATCGCTACGGTCGAAGGTTCGAATCCTGCCTCGGGCATGGATGTGTGTGATTTCCTTAGGTTAGTTAGTTTTATGTAGTTCTAAGTTCTAGGGGACTGATGACCTCCAAAGTTAAGTCCCATAGTGACTTTGAACCATTGTACTATCCTCCTTCTTACGCAGCTAAACTCTAAGTTCAATGTTGTTGTTGATGTTGTGGTTTTCAGTCCTGAGACTGGTTTGATGCAGCTCTAAATGCTACTCTATCCTGTGCAAGCTTCTTCATCTCCCAGTACCTACTGCAACCTACGTACTTCTGAATCTGCTTACTGTATTCATCTCTTGGTCTCCCTCTACGATTTTTACCCTCCACGGTGCCCTCCAATACTAAATTGGTGATCCCTTGATGCCTCAGAACATGTCCTACCAACCGATCCCTCCTTCTGGTCAAGTTGTGCCACAAACTTCTCTTCTCCCCGATCCTATTCAATACTTCCTCATTAGTTATGTGATCTACCCATCTAATCTTCAGCATTCTTCTGTAGCACCACATTTCGAAAGCTTCTATTCTCTTCTTGTCCAAACTATTTATCGTCCATGTTTCACTTCCATACATGGCTACACTCCATACAAATACTTCCAGAAATGACTTCCTGACACTTAAATCTATACTCGATGTTAACAAATTTCTCTTTTTCAGAAACGCTTTCCTTGCCATTGCCAGTCTACATTTTATATCCTCTCTACTTCGACCATCATCAGTTATTTTGCTCCCCAAATAGCAAAACTCCTTTACTACTTTAAGTGTCTCATTTCCTAATCTAATACCCTCAACATCACCCGACTTCATTCGACTACATTCAATTATCGTCGTTTTGCTTTTGTTGATGGTCATCTTATATCCTCCTTTCAAGACACTGTCCATTCCGTTCAACTGCTCTTCCAAGTCCTTTGCTGTCTCTGACAGAATTACGATGTCATCGGCGAACCTCAATGTTTTTATTTCTTCTCCATGGATTTTAATACCTACTCCAAATTTTTCTTTTGTTTCCTTTACTGCTTGCTCAATATACAGATTGAATAACATCGGGGAGAGACTACAACGCTGTCTCACTCCCTTCCCAACCACTGCTTCCCTTTCATGCCCCCCTGCCATCTGGTTTCTGTACAAATTGTAAATAGCCTTTCGCTCCCTGTATTTTACCCCTGCCACCTTCAGAATTTGAAGGAGAGTATTCCAGTCAACATGGTCAAAAGCTTTCTCTAAGTCTACAAATGCTAGAAACGTAGGTTTGCCTTTCCTGAATCTTTCTTCTAAGATAAGTCGTAGGGTCAGTATTGCCTCACGTGTTCCAACATTTCTACGGAAGCCAAACTGATCTTCCCCGAGGTCAGCTTCTACTAGTTTTTCCATTCGTCTGTAAAGAATTCGTGTTAGTATTTGGCAGCTGTGACTTATTAAACTCCTTTCTTTGGGATTGGAATTATTATATTCTTCTTGAAGTCTGAGGGTATTTCGCCTGTCTCATACATTTTGCTCACCAAATGGTAGAGTTTTGTAAGGACTGGCTAAGTTCAATAAGAAAATAAATTTCGGTCTTCGCAATATGCCACATGCAGTATGCATTGTACAGTTCTGCAGTAACGAAAAATGAAGCAATATTAACGGAACAATTAGAAGAAGAGGCCAATTGAATACGGCAGAAAATTCTCGTTGGGCAAACTCGGTGCTGACTTCGGAAGTAAAAAGTTAAATACATATCCGCTGTCGAAAATAGGCCCATGAAGTATACATAGTACGCTCCATCAATCCTGAGCTAATAACGAGCATCGTAACGGATACAGAGATTAGTGAACTCTGGGTTATCGTAGCGAGATTGAATATTGTAACTCTCAAATCCTCCAAAGTGAACGAACAATATACCTATTCAAAAAAGCAAATATAAATTCACTTGACGCCTTCCTGCGAGACAATCTCCACTCTTTCCAAATTAACAGTCCACTGGTAAGTGTAAACTACATGTTGCTTGAATTGATAGAAATAGTATCGACAGCAACTGAGAGATTTATACCAAATAAATTAGCAAACGAAGGAGCTGATTTCCCTTGGTACATAAAACTGGTCAGAACACTGTTGGAGAAACAACGAAAAAAGCATGCCAAATTTAAACGAACGCAGAATCTCCACGATTGGCGATCTTCTACAGAAGCACGAAATTTTGCGCGGATTTCAATGTGAGATACTTATTATAGCTTCCGCAACGAAAGTTTTTCTCGAAATCTCGTAGAAAATCCAAGAGATTCTGGTCGTATGTGAAGTGAGCTAGCGGCAAGACACCATCAGTGCCTTCTCTGTGTGGCAGCATTTGTGATACTATCGCAGACAGGGCTGCCAGAGCAGAGTTCCTAAACACAGCCTTCCGAAATGCCTTCACAAAAGAAGACGAAGTAAATATTCCAGAATTCGAATGAAGAACAGCTGCTAACATGAGTAACATAGAAGTAGATATTTTCTGACTAGTGAAGCAACTTAAATCACTTAATAAAAGCAAGTCTTCTGGTCCAGACTGTTTTCTTTCAAAGTATGCTGATGCAATAGCTCCATACTTAACAATCATATACAACCGTTCGCTCTACGAAAGATCCGTACCCAGAGACTGAGAAGTTGCACAGGTCACACCAATATCCAAGAAAGGCAGTAGGATTAATTCAGTAAATCACAGGCCATATCGTGAACATAGATATGCAACATGATTTTGGAACATACATTATGAATTAAATGGAAGAGAACGGTCTATTGACACACAGTCAACACGGATTTAGAAAACATCGTTCTTGTGAAACACAACTAGCTCTTTATACGCATGAAGTTCTCAGTGCAATTGACAAGGGATTTCAAAGTGATTCCATATTTAGGGATTTCCGGTAGGCTTTTGACACTGTACCACACAAGCGGATTATAGTGAAATTGGGTGCTTGTGGAATATCGGCTGAATTATACGACTGGATTCGTGATTTCCTGTCAGAGGGGTCACAATTCGTAGTAAGTGACGGAAAGTTTTCGAGTAAACAGAAGTGATTTCTCTCGTTCCCCAAGGTAGTGTTATAGGCCCTTTGCTGTTGCTTAACTAACTAAACGATTTGGGAACCAATCTGAGCCGCCGTCGTAGGTTGTTTGCAGATGACGCTGTCATTTATCGACTAGTAAAGTCATCAGAAGACCAAAAAAAATTGCAAAATGATTTAGAAATGATATCTGTATGGTACGAAAATTGGCGATTGATCCTAAATAACGAAAAGTGTGAGGTCATCCACAGCCACACTACGCTTGTCCGTCCTCTTTTAGAATACTGCTGCGCCCGTATGCGATCCTTACAAGCTAGGATTGACTTAGTACATCGAAAAAGTTCAAAGTATGGCAGCGCGTTTTTTATTATGTCGCTGAAATGATACAGCATTTGGGATGCACATCATTAAAAGAAAGTCATTTTTCGTTGCGGAGCAATCTATCACGGAATTCCAATCATCAACTTTCTCCGCCGAATGCGAATATATTTTGTTGACGCCGACCTTGATAGGGAGAAACGATCACCATAATAAAATAAGGGAAATCAGAGCTTGTACGGAAAGGTACAGGTGTTCTTTCTTTCCGCCCGCTGTACGAGATTGGAATAATAGAGATTTGCGAACGTGGCTCGATGAATGCTCTGCCAGACACTTAAATGTGATTTGCAGAGTATGTAGATGTAGATATGATAGGAATTACATACAGCAGTGATGAAAATGCACAAATGCAGAACAAGTCGTTTTCATTTTTTTAAAGGAAAAGGAGAACCTCTACCGCAAACCAACTAAGTGGTTGATATTGTTTTGCTTCATTTACATGAAATTTTTTTGCAGTTTAATGAGTTTTTATTGTTAACAGCAGGGAAATCGGAAAACTAGTTTTTCTGGTGTATAGCTGCTACCAGCCGCTTCATGGGAACTGCTTGTTACTTTCCTATGTGGTCTCCTCTCTTATTACTGCTCGATGTATATTTCTTACTATAATAGTACATCAGTCAACTGGTTACGTAAACCAAACAGGTAACATACATAATTAATGAAGTGAATAAAACACATTGTTCTTTACTCGGTTTCAATATGGCAGACTTCGCGCATGCCCACTAAATTTTTGGCGCATGGGTTTCAGGCGAGTTTCCATTCTGTGACCTTGTTGCGATGGTGGCAGATGCCTCACCCAACGACTCATCGTTCTTGTTTTCATTGACAGGTCACCGTAGGCATTCTGCAAGTGCCTATGAATATCTGAAACTCAAAGACAGCTCTCTGCTTTAAAAGGCGCGTTTGCATTGAGCTCAGAACATGTTTTTGTTCGGAACATTGTGTGCAACTTGTTCCCTCAACATGTTGGCAACATTGTTCGTTGTTCGCTTCCCGTTTACACTAGCGATCAACATTTCTACGTATTCGCATAGACTGTTGCGGTAAACTGATAGGTTACTTTGTGTATTCACATCAAGAGATACGCTATGTCAAGTGAAGAGGAAGAGTTAATGACATTTGGTGCTGCATTAATAATACTTAACGAAATAAACAGACGAAGAAAACGATGTAGTCGTCGTCGGTGAACCAAAACATACTATAGAAGAGTGGTGGGAAAGACATACTTTGTGAGCTGAATTTGGAGGACGGTTCTGGCTTTCGCAACTTCAGTAGGATGTCGCCGTCAGATTTTGAAATGTTGTTGCATATTTTAGGACCAGTTGTTTCAAAGAAAGTCACAAATTTCAGAAAAGCAATCCCTGTGAACCAAAGACTTGCTGTTACTCTTCGTTTTCTGGCATCAGGAGACTCCTACCAAAGTCAGCCATATCTCAAATAGTTCCAAATAGTTCCATATCATCCAGGAAACGTAAATATTTAAATTCAAACCACTTCGTTTCATAAAGTGTGTCAGTACCACATCGGCATTTTTTACTTACCCCTATTTTTCGTTTCTCTCGTCGGTACTGAGACAAGAGAGATTTAATTTTTTTGTCCAAGTCACTGCAGCTGGTGCCAAGCGGCACAGCAACTTTTGTAACGAATCATGTTTAATTTTAGTATTTTTGTAACCTGCACAACGTACATTCCGCAGGCTCTCCTCTGCCTCATAGAGCGACATCAGTTGGAAAATTTTGTCTCGTGACCACTCCATTTCAAATAAAAATAAAGGGACGTAAAATAAACGCACCACTACACTCCAGGAAAAAAAAACCCACCAAAACACTCACTCAGAGCAAATAGAGCGCCTGTATAGGGAGAGAGTGGCCAACCGGACGTTACGGCGGCCATTTTTCTGCCAAACTACGTGCGGGACTTTTGAATGTCCAGTAGTGGAGTACACACTCACCGAATCAAAAGCACAAGACAATTTGGCGAAATTATTCGTTAAATGCCTTTCTTTACAGCTATAATATACTCATAGTAGCCTCCTACGTACAGCACAGGAAAATTTGATACAGTGGCTGTAAAAATTATTCGTTACTTGCATTTATCTCCTTTAAAGTTCGTTTACTAGACATTTTGGAATGAAAGTAACGTAAATAAAAAATATAGTGTATAGCATTTGTTTTGTATTGGAAGTGCATAACGCTAAAGATTTAACGTACCTGTATTACGTCAGATGAATGAAAGTCGTAAGCAGTTGTTTACTTGTGACATGCAAAAAGTGTGAGACGTATTAATACTTCTTGTCACGTCTTCAAACTTTTTGCATGTCACAAGTAAACAACTGTTTACGACTTGAATACCTCTCGTAAATAACAAACGAAAAAGATTACAAAAATCAGGTAATGTTAGATATAGGCTACTGTAATAACGACCAAACTTAAAAGGAAACTACCGGATCCCTTCTACCCCACAGTAAGTAGGCCTATTAAAAACTGTCTTCAAGAGTACCTACAATTATTTACTACGAATAATATTTCAGCAATCACGACAACTGCGGAAAACGTGCTTACAACTTGCCTGCGTCAACAGTCAGGCAATACTACTGAAACCAAAATAATGCTTGTGTTCTGATTCGGAACGAAATGAAGTTTGACGGTATAAAGTGGAATGAGCATGGCACAACAGTTACAGGAACTTTCCGTTTCCAGCAAGGACTGTCAGATGTTGGCTTCGGAAAAGCTTGTGATGCTACCAGTATGCACGAACTGTTAAAGAAATAAGAGCTTAGAAATGCAGTAAATTGTAATAGGTCTACCTGTTTTGCGTGATTAAAAATATTTTTAAAAAACTGACACCTTAAAATCAGAGTTCTCTGAGCAAAGTGAAGAACCAAACATTTTATAGGCGTAACTAAATAAATATTTCGGACAATATATACCATTAAGAAAGGCTCCTGTTTGATTTATCTCAGCCCTGTTGACTGCGACTGCCCACTGCTTTCGTCTTCTTCATTGCGTGGAAATGCTAACATGCGAAATCCACCTTCGCCTCTATTGGAACAACCAAATGCAGCACAACGTGGCATCGTTTACGAACGTCTGCAGAACGAAATACAGATGACAAAAACAATACTGTACAATTACTAACGTGTTTACTTCAAACATGTAGGCCTATCGACTTCATCACAAAATGCTTCATTATTTCAACTCGTATTTAAGAAAAAAAATGGTTCAAATGGCTCTGAGCACTATGGGACTCAACATCTTAGGTCATAGTCCCCTAGAACTTAGAACTACTTAAACCTAACTAACCTAAGGACATCACACACACCCATGCCCGAGGCAGGATTCGAACCTGCAACCGTAGCAGCCCCGCGGTTCCAGACTGCAGCGCCAGAACTGCACGGCCACCGCGGCCGGCCCGTATTGAAGATCGCAAACGCTAATTACGTACTAAAAACTATACAACTAAACCGAACATGCATGCACATCGCATAACAAGTCTCTCAGTAATTCAAATACTTTTTAATCGTTTCCAAAAGTCCTCTGAATTTCAATTCAGCTCAAAAGCACGGGGAACGTAGTAAGCGCGAGAGACGTTTGGAAGAAAAATGGCGCCAAAGCTAATCAACCAATCACGGGCAACTTCACCTATGGCCACTCTCTCTGTATACAGGCTCGCTAAGACCAAACGAACACTAACGCTGCGTAACGGAATTTAGTGGTAGCAGGCCACGAACAATGTTTCTTTGATCTCTACCGACACAGCCGTGGAACACTGATTTTGTTTTGCGAACATGTTGGCAACAAGTTGTGAACATCGGTAGTCCATTACTAGCCACGAACAATGTTGCGAACAATGTTGTGAACAATGTCGCGAACTCGGTGTAAACGCGCCTTTACACACGGCTTCGTGTAGCGGCATCACCTATCGGAATTTCATCAAACTGAAGGGGCTGAATTGGGAATATCCTACAATGTCCCACAACAAATTCCGTATTTTTTTCAACCGAAATTGGCCGAGAAAAAATGCGATGCATTACTTATTGAACGCTCCGCGTACTTGACCGGTTATTAAAACTAGCTCGGACAACGTTTGGGAATTCCCTTGTGATTTTTGCGGTGTAGTCATCTTACGACACATGATGTACAGTGTGGCTAACGCTCACTTTCAGATATGAGTTGAATTCGTTATTACTCATTGTAGATTTGGACACCACCATCTTTTCGCTGGACGGCAGGAAGAATGGCATTCATATCTAACGGTAAACGCGCCTTTACACAAGCCATTTTGAAGGCTTCGTGTGGCGGCATCACCTATCGGAATGTCATGAAACTATAGGGGCTGAATTGCGGATATCCTACAATGTCCCACAACAAATTCCGTATTTTTTTCAACCGAAATTGGCAGAGAAAAAATGCGATGCATCACTTATTGAACGCTCCGCGTACTTGATCGGTTATTACAACTAGCTCGGACAACGTTTGGGAATTTCTTTGTGATATTTGCGGTGTAGTCATCTTACGACACATGATGTACGGTGTGGCTAACGCTCACTTTCAGATATGAGTTGAATTCGTTATTACTCATTGTAGATTTGGACACCACCGTCTTTTCGCTGGACGGCAGGAAGAATGGCATTCATATCTAACGGTAAACGCGCCTTTACACACGCCATTTTGAAGGCTTCGTGTGGCGGCATCACCTATCGGAATGTCATGAAACTATAGGGGCTGAATTGCGGATATCCTACAATGTCCCACAACAAATTCCGTATTTTTTTCAACCGAAATTGGCCGAGAAAAAATGCGATGCATCACTTATTGAACGCTCCGCGTACTTGATCGGTTATTACAACTAGCTCGGACAACGTTTGGGAATTTCTTTGTGATTTTTGCGGTGTAGTCATCTTATGACACATGATGTACGGTGTGGCTAACGCTCACTTTCAGATATGAGTTGAATTCGTTATTACTCATTGTAGATTTGGACACCACCGTCTTTTCGCTGGACGGCAGGAAGAATATCATTCGTATCTAACTTCAGATATTTGTTGAAGCCCAAGCTCGGGGCCGGGGGCGCCTAATGCGCAGGGCCCGTGGCATTTGCCAACTCCTGTTAAGTGACCTATCCGGCACTGAAGGTGACCTCAGAGTCGAGTGCACGTCGGCGAGGGAGTCTGCAGGAGCTTCTCGACGGTTCTGCCAACGAGCGTTGATAGCGCCAGATTGAAGCATTATCCAATCGCCAGCTGGAGGGTGCAGACGGGAAGTGCAATTGGGTGTCGTTATTCAATTGAAGGGCAGCGGGGACGGAGTAGGTACATATGGAGCGCAGCGGCCGGCGCCGCCATTTCGCCGCGACCCGTGGGCCGAGTTGCAACCATGATGCTGCTGCTCCTGCTGCTGCAGCTCTCCGCTGTCCTCGCTCACAGTAAGTCCCGCTCTCTATCCGCAGCTTACTTTTTACGATGAAATTTATGACTGGCGCGCGTTGTTGCGTTAAGCGATATGAAATTAGTGATACGCGTTACCTAAACACGAACCATCAACGGAAAAATTTTAAATGTATGATTCTTACTCATCTAGCTCACTTGTACATAATTTGTAATAGTTGTTCATACCAGTTATCTATGCAGAAGTTTGACACTACTGTCGTAGAAAAGTATCACCGCAATAAACCTTCAAAGGTACTGGCATCAATAATTATTTGTAAGCAAAACGGTGCAATATAAGAAGGTAAGTAGATACCTCATTATTACTCAGTTTTAGATTTGCTTTCAACTAAAACTTCGGTTCGGTCGTTTTGGTACAATATATAAACGGCGTAGTAAATGATACGATTACTGTACTACTGATGGCATTGGTAGGGAAAGAAACATAAGTGAATGTGTGAGAGGGACACTGGGAGCCGACGACTTTTCTTTGCATTCTGTTTGTTTTGCAAATAATCGTCCAATTTTAGTCTGTTGTGTATTTTATGTCCTTACGAAATATAAACTGTATTTTATAAGTAATAAGTAATTTTATAAGTTAATCGCATAACTTCTTAGCTTTTATGTAACTAAACCAATTACTTTTGATGCAAGTACAGTTTAAAAGCAGAAACATAAAAGCACCTCTATTATTATGGTGGTTTTTTTTACTCAGTAGAACGTTCTTTATCACGATCAAAGGCAAGTTTTCTGTTCTTGTTGATAAGTACGAAAGTTGTTTACGAAAAACAGAAATAAGATTTACACAAGCTCGACGAAATGTTGACGCCATGTCTGATATTTTTTATTTTGTTGTTGATTATTTAATTCTGTCTTTTTTTAGAAAATTTTGTTTTCTAGCTCAATGTGATAAACTTTATTGTTTTCTATTTTTGCTAGGATATCCATCTGTTGCACGTTACAGGTCAATAATTTTCTAATAAAATGTTGACAATTTCAATTTTGCTATAAAATACTGTTTATTTTTAAGTAACAGACAGGGGGATAACAACGAAGAAGTGGGTTATGCGGTCCTCACTGTCTCCCCGCTCAGTTTCTAGATGGTCCACCGCTTCTGCCTTCTAGAGGAATCTAGTAAGACACTGATCACATACACAAACAAAGTGATCGTAATCATGTAACGCCCAATAGGTATGTAACACACCTAACGTACAGGTTATACGATTACAATCGTTACTCACGAAAGATACTAGGAGAACTACTGTAGTCTACGCTTGCGTGTGGTAGTCTATGGTAATTTTACAGCTCTGCTAATTTTTACTTTAATTGTGGCAGTTTTGACGTAAAATGCGATTTTTCTCCTTACGTGCAATAACCCTTCCTTCACAATAATTCGTTGCTTACTTTTGATATTTACTTTAGCTACGGTTAAGCTATCAGAACTAACTTACGCTCTAGGCGATGTTTCGGGAGTGCAGGTGGTCGTCATTTTTTACCACGCACCACATTTCATCTAGAGACTTGCCAAACATCTTCGTGTGACTGCCATGTCGATCTTTGACGGCTCACCTGAAGTTGCTTGGCAAATTCCCAGATAAAACTTCGAGTGTGACAAGAAACGATTACCAATTGCACTCGCGAACATCATCTCCTGGAAAATTCCAACATCCACAATAAAGTTATTGATCGAAGTCTGGGAAAAAAACATAGGACTCTCGTGGCATGTGTTTTCATTTATAAATGTGAAATATGTTCGATTTAAATGAAATTACCTTGGTTTCTTTACCTGTTGTGTGGAGAACTGAAGCAAGTGGCTGAACCAGCTTATAACATATGAAAATAGACCTTTATATTACATGTCACATTCTTTGCGTCCCGCTGAGAGAGGTCCCTGACATGCGGAAAGAAGTCATGGATGTACATTTAATGTAAATGTAATGCAATAAATAACTTTAAGAACGATTATCGTATTATAATGCTAATTTTAATTGTATTACAACCTGATTCTGTGAAGATACTCTTCAGTTCAGTGGAAGTCTTTCTTGGAAGCTCTACGAACAGCCCGAGAGTACTTACACTTCAAAAGAGAATCATAAGAAACATGTGTTTAGTCCATAAAAGAACACCATGTCGCCCATTATTTAAAAAATTGAAAATACTAACTATTCCTTCGCTGTACATTTACGAAATTTTTATTTTCATATACAAAAGTCAAAACTCACTTGACAACTTTCATTTCAACCACAATTACAGTACTCGTCACAGACATAATTTAAAACTTTACGCTCAAACACCATTGTATACAGGGTTAAAAATTTACACTAAATTAAGTAACATAAATCTGTTAAATATCGAGTAGGACCCACTAAAGAGATTGTTATTTGTTACACTAGTGGAAAAATGTTATTATCCAATTGAATAATTCGTGCAGCACAGTTTAGCAATTTGAAAAGAAAAGAAACAAGAAAGATTATGTATTGTATAACAAATTGTATGAATTGTACTGCAAGCTGCAAAAGTGTTATATACATTATTGTTAAAAGTTCATGTCTAAAAATTCAGAAATGCCTGCTTAAATATGGTAATTATTATACCCTTATTTTTTAAAGTAATTTGAGGTGACCCCAGTACAAAAATCTTTGATTTGTAACTGTTTTATGAGACGAATAAACTTCATTCTACATTCTACAACAGGAAGTTCACTACTTCGGTGTTGAACTCGACTACATTTCTCGAAAGATATTTCATACACTTTGTCAGGCAGTATCCAAACATCTGACTCCGTTCTATAAAAATGTCAAACCTTTGAAGACTTTTAAAAACAGTTTTTGGTCCTGGTATTATATTCACGCTTAGTACTATGTTTTTAAGAAAGGAGAAATATTGATAACAACGAAAAATATTAATGATTATCATATTGCGAAACAGTCGTCAAAATACCAAGTTTACTGAAGAAGTCTCTGCAGTATGTTGCAGAATTAATATCAATTACAATTCTTATAGTGTTCTTCTATACTCTGCTAATATTATTCACGTAAGTTTACTTTGGCTGTGGTGGTATATTATTTTCTCTTTGCTATTCAAATCATGGCTGCCAAAACGAGTTAGCTGCTGCTCCACAGCAGAATAATAAATACACTTCGATGGTTGGAAGATTCTGGATAAGATTAATACCGTACGGCGTACGGTATATAGATTAACAGATTTTCATGTATTATCAACCAGCTGCTTGTGCGCTGCCTCTCGACTCTGTGGTAGTCATTTCAGAAACTGATGAAGGAAGAAATTGGAAAGAGTTGCTGATCACAAGGGTAGATTTCCAAAATTCTGCACAGTGTTTCATGGAGACACTACACTGTTGATGCTAATCCGAATGGACGTTGATGTCGGCGACCGTGAAGGAGATAATTTAAGTTAGCGTGCTATATGCAGGCATTCTTTCTCAGAAAATTAAGCACGACACTTTAGTTTATGGTCAGCTAACACAGTACCCTTTCCAAAACCAGTTACACTTACAGATACCTGGAATGCAAGTCGTGAACTAGAAAGGCTTGTAGCGGACCAGAGTCGACGGAAGTAAAAATATGATATTGGCCTGCTCAGATGTATCTACTCGCTTAGTAGAGTTGCCAATAACGAAAGGATCGAGGGTTCGTAACTTTCCTTCGATTTTGTAGTGCCCTGTGGGTTCTCGTGATGATCAAATTGTATGATACAAATAATATTCATACATATCTTATAAGCCAGCCCGACTGCTAACGCTGGCTGCGTTGTACAGAAAATCCTTGGATACTTGAAGAATAATAGGTGAAGTTCAAGTAAAATACATAAAGAGTTGACCTGCAAAGTATATGAAACTAGGAGAGATTAGGAACCACAATTCTTTGTTTACTCAACTGCGAAATCGGTTACTTGTCTATTGGTTTTTTTGGTTCAACCAAAATTAAATGAGAAATTCGTCATGACGTTAATGATCTATTGTGCACAATCACTACGAAAATCACTACGAAAATTATTCTAAACCTATTAAATTTGGGCTACAATGTGAACTATGGAAGTAATAGAGCCCAGTACGTTTTATTGACCTTTGAATGTTCAACAGAAACGAAAGAAAGATCGCATGTGTCCCAAGGCAGAGAAATAAACCGTTAATAGTCTCAGTATATATAAATGTTTTATCAGGTAGGATATACAGAACTATAAGAGTGTTCGCTGACGACACTGTTGTCTACATTGAAGTATCGTTGTTGGATGATCATAATAAATGAAAAAATGGCTCTGAGCACTATGGGTCTTAACATCTGTGGTCATCAGTCCCCTAGAACTTAGAAGTACTTGAACCTAACTAACCTAAGGACATCACACACATCCATGCCCGATGCAGGATTCGAACCTGCGACCGTACCGGTCACGCGGTTCCAGACTGAAGCGCCTAGAACCGCACGGCCACAACGGTCGGCTAATAAATGAAGATTAGGTTTAAATGTCCCGTCGATGTGAAAGTCATTAGAGACGGAGGACATAGTCGAAATATTTCGAGGATGGCGGAGAAAATCAGCCATGTCCTTTCCAAAGAACATACTGGCATTTGCCTGGAGCGATTTGGGAAAATCACAGAAAACCTAAATCTGAATTTGAACCGTTGTCCTTCCGAATGCGAATCCAGCGTGCAACCCATTGCGCCACCTCGCTCGGTGATGATCATAAGGAAACGTAGGAAATCTTGCATAAATTTCCACAATGTGTAATGAATGGCTGCTTTCCACAAGTAGGGGTAAGTGTATGAGTATCTTCTTTTGCTTCTTCTTCTTCTTCTTTTTCTTGTGCCTTTGAAACACACTGGAGCAGGGTGTGCATGGTTGCTAAAGGATTTGGCATTGTTAGTTTAAGGCGTGGCCGGATGACGGCTGTCTGCGAGTAGTGTTATTCGTGTAACAGTGAGCGAAAGTTTTCGAAATGTTAGCGAATGGTGTAACTGAGGCTGTTCTCGGGTACCAGCCAGGTATTCACGTAGTGGAATGTGGTAAACCGCCTAAAAACCACACCCAGGATGGCCGGCACGCCGAACCTCGTCATTAATCGGCCGGGCGGATCAGATCCAAGGCCGGCGCTTTTAGACGGATGGCTATCATGGCCGGTGGTTAAATGAAAGAGTACGTCCATAATAAAGATAAATAACCCAATAATGCCCGATTACTGGATTAGTGGTAAAATCTTGGACAAATCACAGCGTTTAAATATACAGAGATTATACTAAGAAGCAATATGAAGTGAGAGAAACATGTAAAATATTAAGCAGAGGAGATGAATAGAAGAATTTGATATCTGGAAGGGTTTAGGAAATGTGGTGTGCACTTATAGAGGAACTCGTATACGATCGTAAGTACTACTAATTCCAGAGAATTGTAGCACTTATGTTTTACGTGTGGCACAAGACATCGAAAGAATTGAGAGTCGTGCTGCAAGGATCGTAGCAGGTCTATAAAGCACATATTAAAGTATTTGAATGGGAATCTCAGGAAGAAATGCGACGTCGCTCTCGTGAAACTTAGTCAGGTAAATTTAGAGGATCTTTATTAGATGAAGACTGGTCGACAATTTAATGTCACCATTGTAATTCTCACGCAAGGATCACCCTCTATGGACAGAATTATGAAATTAAGACAAAAAGTTCTAAATGCTATACTTATGTTACTTGAGGTTCACAATAAACCTATACCGATAAAAATACATTATGTCTAGTTTATATGCTATATTTTGCAGCGTCACATATTTGTTACGTTAGGCATCTTAAAGGCAAAAGGTAAATTAAATTCTGGCCTGTGAATAATGACATATATAATTTTCTGGCATATGAAAATATTCAACAATTTGAAACTTTTGACCGTCATAGCTTTTATTCTTTGTGAAAGTACAGAGAACAGTTAGCTTTTACCTCTGTACACAAATTAACATTGCACGTCTGGCAGATAACTGATGGACATCCTTTGTAGTTTTGACATCTTGCATCTACCTCTCTTCGCAGACATAACTGGCGTATGTCAAACATTGTCCTGAATAACAACCTTTTGGGTAACTGGCTTTGGTGCATGCCCTATCTTCTACTACTCTGCATATACAGTATCTACACTTCTCCCATGTACACCCTTGCTCATTCTGCACAGGGCATCAGCTACTTCGGCTTTGAACTGGCGAGGTGGCCTCTGCTTATTTTTGGGTACACCGAGAGAGTCACAGTCTCTTCTATGCAGTAGCCGTGGATTTACTGCCATCATACCAAGAAAATGAAAAAATAGCTGATGGTAGTACTTCTTCGATTTGAAGTAAATTCTGTATAATACAATTAGTGAATCTAAAAGATCCACACCTCCCATAAACTCATTGTAGGGAAGAATAATTGATGGACAGTCAAATTCAGGCCTTTCTTTGGTCTTTTTATCCCGTCGGTCCACATTACTTAGTGGTACTGCTAAAGGAGAGACTCATGTAACAGTCGTCTCTCTCTCCGCCAGTCTCACGAGCGATAACACTTCTCTTCTTTCCATAAAATACTGCGGGATATACTACCTAAAAAATACTATGCTACCTAAGGTGAAAAATTTGTAACGTTTAAAAATACGCTCATAAATTCTAGGAATAATGTCCCGAAATAATTTTGTTACCTATTTATACCTCGAAATTGCCTCTTGCACGTAATATTTATTTAAAGTTGATAACCTATGTTCTTCAAGATCAGTAATAACAAATATCAACAGGTGAAATACGCGCGTCCAAGCTACACATAACTTTCAAGATGCAACTGTTCAAGTAATTGAAGAAAATCTCAAGTGCAGCGGAACTTCTCATACTTTCAGTCTGAAGCAATACGAATCTGCCAGGCACGGCGACTCCGGGAACATGCTTCTCGGTATGCAGATTGAACAATCTATGGTAAGCGTTACAAATTTGACGAGCTCGTGCATAGAGGGATAATATAAGCAAGATTAATGCAATTAAAAAGGAGGCGTTTAGACAGTCAGCTTTCCTTCGCTCAATACGGTAATGCAATTGGACAGAAAATCGCCGTTTTACGATGTAATTTCCATCATGCACTGCGTAGTGATTTGCGGAATATAGAAGGTATTTCAAAGTCTTTGCGTCAAACGTGCAGGGGTGATAAATCACATCACAGGGAACAACTTCTGCTGGAGACAAAATGTTTGCTGACAGCTCTGTGAGAGGCGTCAGGGCTATGTGGCGTGCGTATGCAATGCGTGTTGCCTACAATCCAGTCTTCTGCTCCTCGTGAAAGGGCGTAGGCCAAACAAAATTAAAAGTTAACACACAAAAGGATTACAGACATTGGCTGACTGAAATCGATGGACAAAGTTGAAAATTTGTTCAAATGGTTCAAATGGCTCTAAGCACTACGGGACTTAACATCTGAGATCATCAACTAACCCAAGGACATCATACACATTCATGCCCGAAGCAGGATTCGAACCTGCGACCGTAGCAGCAGCGCGGTTCCGGAATGAAGCGCCTAGAACCACTCGTCCACAGCGGCCGGCTGAAAATTTGTGCTGGACCGGGTTTGGAACCCGGGTCTCCTACTTACTAGGCACATGCTCTTACCATTAAGCCATCTGGACTCATGTGTCATCACAACTGCGCGGACCACCCTAGCACGCCTCACGTCAGACCCAAATTCTCAATACATCCACACACAACTAATGTAGTGCCCCTTGCCCATAACCTCATTACTCGCGACGTTCCGCCGACTGCCGTAAGAGTTCGAGTCTGGTGTGCATCTGCAGTGAAGAGATCACTGGCCGTCTCGCCTTAATATACATATATAAAATTAAAATTATATACACATATAAAATTAATGTTACTGATATACTTCTAAAATATCGTTCTCTACTTGCGCTCGTTCTTAAGGTTTTCTTGTTGAAAATCATTCTACCAATTCGTGGGCGTAGGTAGTATGCAGATAAAGCACACTTGGTATGCAGACACCGCTAGTTCGGTGACATCTTGCAGTCCTAAGGCAGGTGACTTCAATAAAAATACACCTAGTGTCACCATGAAGCGTCAGCAAACATTTTGTTACTAACAGAATAGTTCCTTATGAGGTGTTCTGTCACTCCTAGACATTTGATTCAAAGACTTTGAAACAACCTGTATATGTTGATCTGCACTCTCGTCTGATTAGCTGCTAAACATACTTTTGCCGTTCTGCATTAGAAACGCTAATCACCAGTTTGAGTACTATGTTAGGCTAACACAAAATATTAAAACCATTGTTATTCTGTTTCTAAGAAAAGATCACCATCTTACCCTTGCCAAACACGAATGGTGTCTGATATTTATCCATCTTTCCAAACTTTAATAGGGCATTATTTGCTCAAAGGCTGGTGAATATCCACATTGGCATACTTCAAATGAAGACAGTATCCTCTTGCCATCCGACGATTTATGATTATAGTAACTCTGCTAATTCCATGGGAAACTAGATTTTGGTTCTGGTCGAGAAATTTCAGCGTAAAATCATCCATATCAGTATCACTCCGAACTGGAGGATATTATGAGCTGAAGGTATTGACTTAAATATCTGCAGTCAGTAAGGAAAGGTGAAACTTCCTGGCAGATTAAAACTGTGTCCCGGACCGAGACTCGAACTCGCAGGTGAGCTTATGTGAAGCTTGGAAGGTAGGAGACGAGATACTGGCGGAAATAAAGCTGTGAGGAGAGGCCTAAGTCGTGCTTGGGTAGCTTAGATGGTGCCGGCACGGTAGCTCAGCGTGTTCGGTCAGAGAGCTGGTTGCCCTCTGTGATAAAAAAAAAGAAAAAAACTGAGTGAAGAGATAAAAAACGAACTTCAACGGATTTCATGTGACGTCCACGACGCAAAAAAAAGGTGGTAGAGCACTTGCCCTTGAATTTCAAAGGTCTCGAGTTCGAGTCTCGGTCCGGCACACCGTTTTAATTTGACAGGAAGTTTCATATCAGCGCACACCCCGCTGCAGAGTGAAAATTTCATTCTGAATAAGGAAAGGTCTTTATATTGCCGGTAATACCCAGTAATTTTTGTTACTGTTGTCATCTCCAATCCAAAGACTGGTTTGTTAAGGCACTTCGTCGTCGACTGTTATGTACAAGTCTCCTCATCTCTATGTAACTACTGAAACCTACATCCATTTGAACCAGCTTGCTATATTCATCTCTAAATCTCCCTCTCCAATTTTAACTCCCGCCCCCTCAAACCCCTCTCCACTGTCAAATTAACCCCTACCCCCCTCAAACTTCTCTCCATTATCAGATAGACTATTCTTTGGGGCATCAAACTGAGTCCTATCAAACTGTCCCTTCGTTGGCCATTACCTGCAAAATCGTATTTGTCAGATTTCTGCTGGATTCTTGCCCAAATAAGACTCTGCTCCTAATCTAATGTCCTCGATAACAACAAGCCTTTAAGCTATAAACTTCCTTCATAATTTTATTTAGCACACTTTCTTGGAAGGTTCTAGATGATTGGAAAAGGGCACAGGTAGTCCCAGTCTTCAAGAAGGGTCGTCGAGCAGATGCGCAAAACTATAGACCCACATCTCTGACTTTGATCTGTTGTAGAATTTTAGAACATGTTTTTTGCTCGAGTATCATGTCTTTTTGGAAACCCAGAAACTACTCTGTAGGAATCAACATGGATTCCGGAAACAGCGATCGTGTGAGACCCAACTCGCTTTATTTGTTCATGAGACCCACAAAATATTAGATACAGGCTCCCAGGTAGATGCTATTTTTCTTGACTTCCGGAAGGCGTCCGATACAGTTCTGCACAGTCGCCTGATAAACAAAGTAAGAGCCTACGGAATATCAGACCAGCTGTGTGGCTAGATTGAAGAGTTTTTAGCAAACAAAACACAGCATGTTGTTCTCAATGGAGAGGCGTCTATTGACGTTAAAGTAACCACTGGCGTGCCACAGGGGAGTGTTATGGGACCATTGCTTTTCACAATATATATAAATGACCTAGTAGATAGTGTCGGAAGTTCCATGCGGCTATTCGCGGATGATGCTGTACTATACAGAGAAGTTGCAGCATTAGAAAATTGTAGCGAAATGCAGGAAGATCTGCAGCGGATAGGCACTTGGTGCAGGGAGTGGCAACTGACCCTTAACATAGACAAATGTAATGTATTGCGAATACATAGAAAGAAGGATCCTTTATTGTATGATTATATGATAGCGGATCACATACTGGTAGCAGTTACTTCTGTAAAATATCTGTGAGTATGAATGCGGAACGATTTGAAGTGAAATGATCATATAAAATTAATTGTTGGTAAGGCGGGTACCAGGTTGAGATTCATTGGGAGAGTCCTTAGAAAATGTAGTCCATCAACAAAGAAAACACTCGTTCGACCTATACTTGAGTATCGCTCATCAGTGTGGGATCCGCACCAGGTCGGGTTGACGGAGGAAATAGATAAGATCCAAAGAAGAGCGGCGCGCTTCGTCAAAGGGTTATTTCGTAGGCGTGATAGCGTTACGGAGATGCTTAGTAAACTCAAGTGGCAGACTCCGCAAGAGAGGCGCTCTGCATCGCGGTGTAGCTTGCTGTCCAGGTTTCGAGAGGGTGCGTTCCTGGATGAGGTATCGAATATATTGCTTCCCCCTACTTACACCTCCCGAGGAGATCACGAATGTAAAATTAGAGAGATTCGAGCGTGCATGGAGGCTTTCCGGGCCGCCGCGGTGTCGTGCCGTTCTGGCGCTGCAGTCCGGAACCGCGGGACTGCTACGGTCGCAGGTTCGAATCCTGCCTCGGGCATGGATGTTTGTGATGTCCTTAGGTTAGTTAGGTTTAAGTAGTTCTAAGTTCTAGGGGACTTATGACTTAAGATGTTGAGTCCCATAGTGCTCAGAGCCATTTTTTTTTTTTTTTTTTAGGCTTTCCAGCAATCGTTCTTTCCGCGAACCATACGCGAGTGGAACAGGAAAGGGACGTAATGACAGTGGCACGTTAAGTGCTCTCCGCCACACACCGTTGGGTGGCTTGCGGGGTATAAATGTAGATGTAGATGTAGTACTCTTAAACAAATTTTAGCTTGTTCATTCTCCTGTCGCACAGCATTTTTTGCTGATACGATAATTCGAATGAAAGTCTGAATGTTTTTCAATCTTTTCAGGCGGTTCTGCGCACTCTAACGTGGCGCTGACCGTATCATCGCTGAAGACACCGCTCGATGGGGAGGGTCCGAATGTAATTCAGCGCCAGCTGGAGATGGTCTGGGAGCCTATGCCGGACGCTGAATGGCTGGGACTCTTCACCGTTTCTCCTCCGCAGAAGGCCAGCGAAGGTATCACTCCACCACTACTAGCTGACACTGACACACACACACACACACACACACACACACACACACACACACAGAGTCAGCAGCAACACGTGTCGGGAGTTTCCTTGAGTTTCCCTTTTCGTTGTCATATCGTAATGAATGTTTCTAACAAGGGAACTTCCCCATCGCACCCCACTCAGATTTAGTTATAAGTTGGCACAGTGGATAGGCCTTGAAAAACTGAACAAAGATCAATCGAGAAAACAGGAAGAAGTTGTGTGGAACTATGAAAAAAATAAACAAAATATACAAACTGAGTAGTCCATGCGTAAGATAGGTAACATCAAGTTTAGTCTCCCTTTAGGAGCGCCGTGGTCCCGTGGTTAGCGTGAGCAGCTGTGGAATGAGAAGTCCTTGGTTCAAGTCTTCCCTCGAGTGAAAAGTGTACTTTCTTTATTTTCGCAAAGTTATGATCTGTCCGTCGTTCATTGACGCCTCTGTTCACTGTAAAAAGTTTAGTGTCTGTGTTTTGCGACCGCACCGCAAAACCGTGCGATTAGTAGACGAAAGGACGTGCCTCTCCAAAGGGAACCGAAAACATTTGATCGCAAGGTCATAGGTCAACCGATTCCTCCACAGGAAAACACGTCTGATATATTCTATACGACACTGGTGACGGCATGTGCGTCACATGACAGGAATATGTTGTCGACCCATCTAACTTATACACTTGGCGAACGGGTTAAAAGATTCTTCTACCTTGCCCGATTTAGGTTTTCTTGTGGATGTGATAATCACTCCCAAAAAAGTGATTGCATCGGACGGACGGATAATAATTCTCTGAAAATAAAAAAAAATTAGCCTTTTTTAAAAATCTCATTTTGTTCGCTTTTGTTCGTTGCATCTGCTCGGGCAGACTTCGTAAGATATCAGTTGAAGTTCGTTGTTGATCGATTAGCTCAGGTTCTTTATTACAGAGGGCTGCTAACCCTCTGACCGAACACGCTGAGCTACCGTGCCAGCTGACTTTTCACTCGAGGGAAGACTTGAACCAAGGACCTTTCATTCCGCAGCTGCTCACGCTAACCACGGGACCACGGCGCTCCTGAGCTCACATTCTGCTTGATGTTGCCTATCTTGCGCATGGACTACTTAGTTTTTATATTTTGCTTTTTTTTCATAGTTCCACACAACTTCTTCCTGTTTTCTCAATTGATCTGTGTTCAGTTTTTCAGGGCCTATACACTGTGCCAACTTATAACTAAATCTGAGGGGGGTGCGATGGCGAGGTTCCCTTGTAAGTACCTGTTCCTTGACATTATCCATTCTCTCGTAGACGAATAGCGTGAGAAAATGATATTGCTTGCATATCACAAATCGCCAAATTTCCTCCTCTTGACATTACAGTATCACAACGAAAGTACGTGCTTGACAGGAAAAGATTTATCTGAGTCCTGGATGACGACTTTGTCTCGACGTGGTGCTATTTTTCTATAAAAAATTAGTATTTTAGAAACATAAGCTTTCTGCGAACGCCCTGCAGTGAGTTTTGCATTTTAAGTGTCACAGTACTTGTATGTAACTACCCGAACTGCCTTTGTGATGATTACTGGAAACTTAATTTACCTAAACCATTGTTGCTTCAAACTGCGCATCGTATTCGTCAAATACATTTTTCAACCTTCGCCATCATTGTTCAAGCAGTTCGGAGGCAAAAAGAATACTTCAAGGAAAATTTTAAGCGGTAAGTCAGATGCCAGATTTGTTAAACCTGTTTCTCAAAACGTAAGTAAACTCTTTGTAATACATTTAGCTATCACATTTTTGTTAGTGACAATCTTACATCTTTTTGATGAAAATCTCGGTGTACAACGTTTACACTCTATTATCTCCTTTGTGACTAATCTTTGTTTGAACGAAGGAGTATGTAAAAAACAAAAGTATCCTGGATGAACCCCTAACATCTCTAGAAACATGATGAGGATGATGTTAAAGCGTAAACCATTTCATCTCTTACGCGGAAATAGTGAGAAATTAAATTTTTTCGTATTAACGCAAATTTAGGAAAACCAAGATTTGTTGAACCATCTTGAGCGACTAGAGGTATGTACGAGACCAAGATACGAACATGCAGCTATTCCCCTCGGAAGCAGCCACCTAGCGTCCGAATCATTCTATCACGCACTACGGAACGACCCGAAGCTTGAATCTACCTGTACTTCTCAGCTGTTTTTCGAATTTCCGCAGAGACTACATTGCGCATCTGGCAGAATGGAAGGACTGACAGTTTGAAAATCGACGTATGTCCGTGGGACACACATGGACGGCTCAAAAGGTAGACCGTAGACCACGCAGTTTTCATCCACACCACACTACAGAGTCAAAACATACGCTTTATAACAGAAATATGTTTATAAGCATTGGGTGCGGATCATTTACATCAAACTAGAAGAAAGTTAATATAAACATATATCTGGAGCTATTTGCTCTTTGAGTTGTCAATGAAGGGACATTTTGCGATGTTCTCAAGTGAGAAACTCACAATAAATGCTCAAAACATCCATTTGCTGCTGCGCACTCAAGCTGAAGCACCCACCGGATCATGGACAGTCTCATCATTTCAAACAACCCCAGATAGTATTGAACGGTTTTGCAGACTCCCGTCGTAAACTGATGAAGCGTCTGAACATTAGATACAACTGTTACATAAACCAGTTTTATGTGGCTTCATAGACAATATTGCCAAGGACTGCAGTTGGGAAGGACTGCAGTTGGGTGAATGAACGTGCAAGTCATGGAAATGCTCTTATCCATCCGTCGTGGTGGATATCGTCCAGAGAATCTCGAACTATTTGACTGAAATATGCTGTAGTCCCAGCATGCATAAACGACATGCTTCTACATGTGCCAGGTCTGTAAGAGAGTCTATGAGCCTATCAGACAATCATCTGCACAGTGCACAGGTTAATCTTGAAATTGCTACTGATGTTTTACTTAAATCGTGCCACGAAGATTTTCACCTGACGCTAAATACTGTGTAAATGCGCTCGCATGTGAAAGCAAGTGGAGGACATTTTACGTTGTTGGGAATTTCTGGTTTGAGAATGTTGTGAAATATGCTTTCACTGATAAATCGAAATGGAGAAATTTTCAAATGTATATCTTTATTCGCTTTTTTCTTGTTTTGGTGTGAATAATTTGGCTCCAGAGATTTTAGAGGCAGTTCTTATACATTCTGTACGTTCTGGGAGCCAAACGTTATGCCAGAAACGTAGTTGTCAGTCGAACGTATGATTCACAGTTCCAACGTTAAAGAAGTAGTCTAGTTTTTATCGATGGCGCTACAGCTGCTAGCACAATGCAGTGTAGTCACAGAAAACATGTCCCATCTGACATTTGTTGTTGCCGGCCGCGGTGGCCGTACGGTTCTGGCGCTGCAGTCCGGAGCCGCGGGGCTGCTACGGTCGCAGGTTCGAATCCTGCCTCGGGCATGGGTGTGTGTGATGTCCTTAGGTTAGTTAGGTTTAAGTAGTTCTAAGTTCTAGGGGACTTATGACCTAAGATGTTGAGTCCCATAGTGCTCAGAGCCATTTGAACCATTTTGAACATTTGTTGATTAAAAATATTGTCTCGACAATCAAAATTATTTAGGCAAAATTTTAGTGAAAAGAATGATGTTGAAAACTAATGCAAGTAAGTTCGTAAATTTTTACTTGCATTGGTAACAATATTTTCCAATTTCATTACGACAAGCCTGCAATAAAAACCATTTCCCTAGATAAGATTTTGCAGTATGCCTTTGGAACAGACGAAACAGAACAAGGAAGCAAGTGAAAACCTTCCATCATTATAATAATTGTCTCGAATAAGCGATGAATAATGGAAAAGGTGAACTGCTCACTGGTCTTGTAGTCGCATCATTTAACAATTCAGATTTACTTTGTGATTATTAGGTCATTTACTTTACCTTCGAATTTTATGTGTACACATTTGAGTACGAGTTCATCTTTAAACTCTTAATTGTGAACGAATTGAGTGAAGAAGGTTGGTCATCGTATATGACGTAGTTGGACAAGTAACTATATATAAGAATTAAGAAAAAATAAGAAGAATAAATCGTGTAGAGCATATTTAGAGTATTGAATGTATTGTATCTAAGACTTATTTTAGACACATAAAATAGCTTGTTTTCAGAAAACAGTAAATAATTAAGCTCCAGAAGGTTGGGTAATTTATTTTGTTCTGTGGCTGTTACACCATACCTGAATGCCAAGAACATTTTTACAACTGAAGAAGTAAAAGCATAGCGTCACAGAAAACTATGCGTCCATCTTATTTCAGAAATGAGTTGTGCGAATATTACTCTTATTTACATGTTAAGAACTCTTACCGTCTTGCCCTACGGACTATTACTGTCAGTAAAAACCACAAATAAATCTCAGTATCATGTTTTTACTCTTCTTACAAACAAATGAAATGTAATATCGTGGAACAATATCATGCTTCAAGCTCGCATTACAAGGAAGCTGCTTTCGAATGTTCAATGTCGCCATACAAGTGAGGGGAGCCCAGAAGAAAACAAATATACACAATGAATTTTAGTTTCAAAGCCTCATAACACGTGAAATATGAAACAGAATGTGACTAAATTTCACTTTTTGTAAATATGCAATTTCAGGATCAGCACCACTCGTCCGCATTAATCCTTCAGACTACCCAAGTGGCTACTACCGCACAAATGTCAGTCTACCTCGCGACCAGTATCCTAACGGCTGGAAGAAGGGGTCCAAAGAGAAGCCTGTTCCAGGAGACGCTTGTATGCCCTTCTGGATTGCCGCCTACAACAAAAATGACGAATTACTGTACGATAACTGCATTAAAATCCGTCCTACCTGGATGGGCGATCACAGGTAATGTACATAACTTCTCTGTGTGCGTGCATGAGTGACTATCTTTCCCTGTAGTGATGTTTCGAAGCCACTGCGGCTACTTTGAGCGATGCTGTACCGTTTCATGTAATTCTATCCTTATGTCAACGACAAAGAGATATAGTTAAATGACTATAATTAAATGACTCAGAATACAATAAGATGAAGTATGTTAACTATTAGTCAGAAATTATTTTGCTTTATGTTAAGCAATAAGTCGTTCAGTTGTGTTAGCTTAACTGCAACGTGTACAGAAGTTAAATATTATTGTGTATCTTATCTGATACAGTAAACCTTCCCGGTACACTGACTGTGGAGTATGTGCTACGTTTCGACAAGCACATTCTAACGAAGAGTCGGTGCATCACAATTCGTTTCCTAGTCGTAAGTCGAGGCGAGCACTTAATTCAGTAACGGTCTATGGGACCCATGTGCGTCGGTGGTCCGTTGACCTCTGATGTGTAATGTTACGCCACTTCCAATCAGAGTTGCCATGTTGTGCTGAGGACAAATCCTTTTACATAAGGTTCTTTGACTATCTGAGTCCTGCCTTTGTTCTGTGGCAGTCGATTCGGTAGGTTAACCGGCTTGATTTTCACACAGTCTCCTTTCTTCATAGATTTATTGGTCCTTGATATCCTCAGTATCTCTCCTCGGGTACCAAATACCTATCAACATTGCATGTCTGCAATAAAAGGTCTGATCATTCAGCATTTTGGCTGAAGCTATTCGCACAACACTAAATCTATCTCCATCTCCTCTATTTCAGCCATACGAGTGTGAAACAAACTAGCTAGTAACCTCCATCGCATCCAAATCTACTGTGCATTAAAGAGGCGATTCAAACTCCCTTCTTCGTATATTCGAGTTGCCTCCATTAAGTACAAAAGACAATCAGTACCTGTCATACTGTCACCACAGCCCATGCTCTCGTCATCCATATCTATTGCTGTTTCTTTTTTTTTTCTATCTGCTAAGCTTTCCCTATTATTTCTCGCTCTTGTGACCATTACTAATTAGTATTGATCGTTGACTACGCGTCTGCAGTTCGTCGTCTAGTGGCTAGCGTTGCTGTCTCTGGTCCCGGGTTCGAGTCCCGGCCGGGTTGAGGTATTTCTCTGCCCGGGGACTGGTTGTTTGTGTTGTCCTCATCCTTTCATCATCATCATCATTCGTGGCAGTGGTTAGGTTGGACTGTGTAAAAACTGAGACTTTGTACCGGCGCTGATGACCGTGCAGTTGAGCGTCCCATAAATCAAACATCATCTTTCACTACGCGTATTGCAGTTTTAACCTTCTAAAGCTGTGTGATTAGATGCAACAGAGTGCATGAAAATTGTAATTTTTGTCAGGCGAAATAATTCCTTAAAAAGAAAAGTAAATAAATCTGCTTGATATTAATCGTTTCGGGACATAAGGTATAGTTTAAATAATTGCTGCTGATTATTTACATGCAGTGTAAAGTATGTGGTTATCAACTGATCTTTCGCTCTAACTAGTGTGGATTTTTTCTTGTAAACACATCAAAAGGAGTGTCAACATTCCTAGCAATATGTTCAACAATACGCTCAGGCGAAAGGAAATATTTTTCTTATTTCAATGATACTACGACTCAATCGGCCAACAGATACTTTTGTACAAGACTTTTTATTAGAGGAAAATTCTTGATGAGAACAAAAAAGAAATTTCCATCTAGAAGTGATACAAAGCTACGGATATTTGGTAAGTCAGATTTTCGAAATGAAAATCGTTTCATTTACAAGATTCCATAATTTTTTCCACCAATGCAGTTTCACTATCATAGGTTCTGTAATAGACCGCTACTTTTAGCCGCTATATCGAATAACTTATGTAAAGAAGCTGACAACTTTAACAAATTAATTCGTCTCCCTTTAAATATGGCAAAACATTTTATCAGATAATTCGGCTCAATGCAGGAGTTGTAATATCAATTACATTAAAATCTGATCATATCAAAGCTGACGGGTCTGAGAATATCAATAAATAAAATAAAATATCAATTAGTAAAAAACGGTATTTTTTCAAATGTCTTCGTTTACTTCTTCGTGTTGAGCACCATCTACGTTGTGGCCATGCCGTATGTAAAATTAAAAGATTTGGGTGTAGAATACTTAAAAGTAACTTTCTTTTTGAACGTATCTGATAGTTTTCGAAAGAGCTTATTCTAAAATCATCACAGACTACATCACTGTACTTCAGAAATTGCATGCCATGTATGTGAAGGAGTGTACAAGTTTTACGTCTGCATTTTTATTCTGAAAATCAGTATAAAGTGAATGAAGAAAGGAACTTTTCAATGCAACATTATACGGTGTAAATATGCAGGAATTTTCGGCAACATAGATGATTACCAGGTTTCTTGGTATGCAGCCGAATCAATGTTGTCGTTTTCTTCCACTCGCAAAATTGTCGAAATATCACGGAAGAAAATAACAACGCTAGCCTGGCTGACTGCAAACCTAAATAGTTCGAAGTCATGTAATATGGCTCTACCAACAAAAAAGAAAGGATTTTGTGTATGTAACTGTAAGAGCTATTATTAGTCTAAATTTATCTTCATAGCTGTCTCTTCGACAGCGCTAAGTCCGTGGCTGAACAGGTTTCGCAGATTGTTGTTGTTGTTGTGCTCTTCAGTCCTGAGACTGGTTTGATGCAGCTCTCCATGCTACTCCATGCAAGCCTGTTCATCTCCCAGTACCTACTGCAGCTTACATCCTTCTGAATCTGTTTAGTGTATTCATCTCTTGGTCTCCCTCTACGATTTTTACCCTCCATGCTGCCCACCAGTGCTAAATTCGTGATCCCTTGATGCCTCAGAACATGTCCTACCAACTGATCCCTTCTTCTAGTCAAGTCGTGCCACAAACTCCTCCCCAATTCGATTCAATACCTCCTCATTAGTTATGTGATCTACCCATCTAATCTTCTGCATTCTTCTGTAGCACCACATTTCAATAGCTTCTATTCTCTTCTTGACTAAACTATTTATCGTCCATGTTTCACTTCCATACATGGCTAAACTCCACACAAATACTTCCAGAAACGACTTCCTGACACTTAAATCAATACTCGATGTTAACAAATTCCTCTTCTTCAGAAACGCTTTCCTTGCCATTGCCAGTCTACATTTTATATCCTCTCTAATTCGACCATAGTCAGTTACTTTGCTCCCCAAGTAGCAAAACTCCGTTACTACTTTAAGTGTCTCATTTCCTAATCTAATTCCCGCAGCATCACCCGACTTAATTCGACTACATTCCATTATCCTCGTTTTGCTTTTGTTGATGCACATCGTATACCCTCCTTTCAAGACACTGTCCATTCCGTTCAACTGTTCTTCCAAGTCCTTTGCTATCTCTGGCAGAATTACAATGTCATCGGCGAACCTCAAAGTTTCTCCATGGATTTTAATACCTACTCCGAACTTTTCTCTCGTTTTCTTTACTGCTTGCTCAATTTACAGATTGAATAGCATCGGGAAGAGGCTACAACCCTGTCTCACTCCCTTCCCAACCACTGCTTCCCTTTCATGCCCGTCGACTCTTATAACTGCCATCTGGTTTCTGTACAAATTGTAAATAGCTTTTCGCTCCCTGTATTTTACCCCTGACACCTTCAGAATTTGAAAGAGAGTATTCCAGTCAACATTGTCAAAAGCTTTCTCGAAGTCTACAAATGCTAGAAACGTAGGTTTGCCTTTCCTTAATCTTTCTTCTAAGATAAGCCGTAAGGTCAGTATTGATTACGCCGTGAAAACCGATTCTCGGATGTTAAGCGTCTTCCTTAAAGTCTCTACAATTAGAAAATATTTTATATTACTGTTACACTCTCACGTATTGCAAAGAAGCCGATGACCGTTTGCTACATATTTCTTCCTACGAAATAGATGCTCCTGTTACCCCAGTCCGATACACTTCAACTGTACTCAAGCATAGGCTGCATAAACGTACATATTTTTGTACATAAAAAGGTATTTTCCCAGCGTCATACCAATAAAATGAAGCATACCATCTACTTCATCTGCTACTGAGACCATACCATCGCGTGATTTCATATTCTCGTATGTCGTTAGTTAGGCATTTAGATGATTGACTCCAGTTGAGACTAATTAATGCTGTAGTCAAAGGCTACCAGCTCCATACGTCTCGTGGAGGGCACATATTTGCATTTCTCTGTATTGAGAGCCGGTACACTCAGCCCTTGCGAGGCCAGTTGAGGAAATACTTGATCGGGAAGTAGTGGCACCGGTCACAGAAACTGACAACTGCGTGGAGAGCAGTGTGCTGACCACATGCCCCTCCGCATCCCCATCCCCTGACGCCTAAGGGCTGAGGATAACACGGCAGCCAGTCCGTATAGTTGGGCCTTGAAGGCTTGTTTTGATGGTGTTTGTTTGTTTTCTAGTATCCAATTTTTTCCACCAGGGAAATATTTTGTCAAGATCTAATTTGATGGGATCAGATTCTTTTCGGGTAACGCTTCTTCGCAGAAGGCCACGTCGTTCGCCAAAATTCTGAGCGCTATGCAAGTATATATTACTAAATTACACTGTCTCATTTTTCTCTTTGTATCTGAAGGTTACTCTCAGGAAATGCTGTAGCATTCTGGTACGGTTTTCAGTAGCAGACAGACTGGTTCACGAAGAGAGTCTGTGTATTCAGGGTGCTACAAAAAAGGTACGGCCAAACATTCCTCAGATACAAATAAAGAAAAGATGTTATGTGGACATGTGTCCGGAAACGCTCAATTTCCATGTCAGAGCTCATTTTAGTTTCGTCAGTATGTATTGTACTTCCTCGATTCACGGCCGGTTGGCCCAATTGAAGGAAGGTAATGTTGACTTCGGAGCTTGTGTTGACATGCGACTCATTGCTCTACAGTACTACCATCAAGCACATCAGTACGTAGCATCAACAGATTAGTGATCATCACTAACGTGGTTTTGCAGTCTTTACAAATGCGGAGTTGGCAGATGCCCATTTGATGTATGGATTAGCAAGGGGCAATAGCCGTGGTGCGGTACGTTTGTATCGAGACAAATTTCCAGAACGGAGGTGTCCCGACAGGAAGACGTTCGAAGCAATAGATCGGCGCCTTAGGGAGCACGGAACATTCCAGCCTATGACTCGCGACTGGGGAAGACCTAGAACGACGCGGACACCTGCAATGGACGAGGCAATTTTTCGTGCAGTTGACGATAACCCTAATGTCAGCGTCGGAGAAGTTCCTGCTGTAAAAGGTAACGTTGACCACGTCACTGTATGGAGAGTGCTACGGGAGAACCAGTTGTTTCCGTACCATGTACAGCGTGTGCAAGTACTATCAGCAGCTGATTGGCCTCCACGGGTACACTTCTGCGAATAGTTCATCCAACAATGTGTGAACCCTAATTTCAGTGCAAATGTTCTCTTTACGGATGAGGCTTCATTCCAACGTGATCAAATTGTAAATTTTCACAATCAACATGTGTGGGCTGACGAGAATCCGCACGCAATTGTGCAATCACGTCATCAACACAGATTTTCTGTGAACGTTTGGGCCGGCATTGTTGGTGATGTCTTGATTGGGCCCCATGTTCTTCCACCTACGTTCAATGGAGCACGTTATCATGATTTCATACGGGATACTCTACCTGTGCTGCTAGAACATGTGCCTTTACAAGTACGACGCAACATGTGGTTCATGTACGATGGAGCTCCTGCACATTTCAGTCGAAGTGTTCGTACGCTTCTCAACAACAGATTCGGTGACCAATGGATTGGTAAAGGCGGACCAATTCCATGGAATCCACGCTCTCCTGACCTCAACCCTCTTGACTTTCATTTATGAGGGCATTTGAAAGCTCTTGTCTACGCAACCCCCGTACCAAATGTAGACACTCTTCGTGCTCGTATTGTGGAGGCTGTGATACAATACGCCATTCTCCAGGGCTGCATCAGCGCATCAGGGATTACATGCGACGGAGGGTGGATGCATGTATCCTTGCTAACGGAGGACATTTTGAACATTTCCTGGAACAAAGTTTTTGAAGTCACGCTGGTACGTTCTGTTGCTGTGTGTTTCCATTCCATGATTAATGTGATTTGAAGATAAGTAATAAAATGAGCTCTAACATGGAAAGTAAGCGTTTCCGGAAACATGTCCACATAACATATTTTCTTTCTTTGTGGGTGAGGAATGTTTCCTGAAAGTTTGGCCGTATCTTTTTGTAACACCCTGTATAATCTACACTGAAGAGTCAAAGAAACTCTTACACCAGCCCAATATCGTGTAGGGCCCCGCGAGCACGCAGAAGTTCCGCAACACGACGTGGGATGGACTTGACTAATGTCTGAAGTAGTGCTGGAGGGAACTGACACCATGAATCCTGCAGGGCTGTCCATAAATACGTAAGAGTACGAGGGTGTGGAGATGTCTTCTGAACAGCACGTTGCAAGGCATCCCAGATATGCTCAATAATGTTCATGTCTAGGGAGTTTGGTGGCTAGCGGAAGTGATTAAACTCAGGAGAGTGTTCCTGGAACCACTCTGAAGCAATTCTGGATGTGTGAGGTGCCGCATTGTCCTGCAGGAACTTCCCGAGTCCGTCGGAATGTACAATGGAGGTGAAAAATGGTTCAAATGACTCTGAGCACTATCGGACTTAACATCTTAGGTCATCAGTCCCCTAGAACTTAGAACTACTTAAACCTAACTAACCTAAGGACATCACACACACCCATACCAGAGTCAGGATTCGAAACTGCGACCGCAGCGGTCGCTCGGTTCCAGGCTGTAGCGCCTAGAACCGCTCGGCCACTCAGGCCAGTTATCCTAAGAACAAACACACACACCCATGCCCGAGGGAGGACTCGAACCTCAGACGGAACCAGCCGCACAGTCCATGACTGCAGCGCCCCAGGCCGCTCGGCTAATCCCGCGCGGCCACAATGGACGTCAATGGATGCAGGTGATGAGGCAGGATGCTTACGTACGTGCCACCTGAAAAATTTGAAATTTGTGGTAAGGTCTTATGGGACCAAACTGCTGAGGTCATCGGTCCCTGAGCCTACACACTACTTAATGTAACGTAAACTATCTTACGCGATGGACAACACAAACACCCATGCCCGAGGGAGGACCCGAACCTCCGACGTGGGGAGCCCGTGGCACCTGTCAGAGTCATATCTAGACATATCAGGGGTTCCATATCACTCTAACCGCGCACGCCCCACATCAATACAGAGCCTCCACCAGCTTAAACAGTCCTCCGTTGACATGGATTCATGAGGTTGTCTCCATAGCCGTATACATCCATCCGCTAGACTAGTCCGACCAGGCAACATGTTTCCAGTCATCAATAGTCCAATGTCGGTGTTGACAGGCAAAGGCAAGGCGTAAAGCTATATGTCGTGCAATTATGAACGGTACACGAGAGGGCCTTCGGCTCCGAAAGCCCATATCGATGATTTTTCGTTGAATGGTTCGCACGTTGACACTTGTTGATGGTCCAGAAGTGAAAACTGCACCGATTTGCGGAAGGGTTGCACTTCTGTCACGTCGAACGATTCTCTTCAGTCGCCGTTGGTCCCGTTCTTGCAGGGTCGTTTTCGGGCGCAGCGATGTCGGAGATTTGATGTTTTACCAGATTACTGATATTCGCGGTACACTCGTGAAATGATCGTACCGGAAAATGCCCACTTCATCGCTATCTCGGAGATATTGTGTCCCATCGCTCGTGCGCCAGCTATAACATGACGTTAAAAATTTTTTTTGGAAATTTGTAGTAAGTTCCTACGGAACCTGCTGAGGTCATCGGTCCCTAGGCTTACACACTACTTAATCTAGCTTAAAGTAACTTACACTAAGGACAACACACACACCCATGCTCGAGGGAGGACTCGAACCTCCGACGGGAGCAGCCGCGCTAACCGTGGCAAGGCGCCCTAAACCGCAAGTCTATCTCGCGCGGCGACCACGTTCAAACTCACTTAAAGCCTGATAACCTACCATTGTAGCAGCAGTAACCGATCTAACAACTGTGCCATATAGTTGTTGTTTTATATAGATGTTGCCGACCACAGCGCCGTATTCTGCCTGTTTACATATCTCTGTATTTGAATACGCATGCCTATACCAATTTCTTTGGCGCTTCAGTGTATTACCCTTACGCCAGACAAGGCTTCCGTCTGTAGATACCTAGTACACCCATGCGTAGCCGGTATGCGTCTCTTGTTGTAACTAAAACCATCCGCTAATTCGTTTATAAAAGGTACTGGTGCTGTCACACATCCCTAGGGACATCCAAAACTACACATGTGAAACCGTAGGAAGATGAGGGGCTAGCGTACTGTCGATAACGACCTCATCAGAGACCCGTAGAACTGACGGGAGACAAACACTGACATTTACCTGGAGAGATCTCATCTTGGGAGGGACGCGTAAAATTACCACTAATCATTATAATTAGGGGCAATCCGTGGAGTGGCAATATACACTCTATCCGTCATAAAAGAACAACACTCTGTATCCACACCACGTAATTCGCTATGGAATGTTCATCAGCTTGTGATCATTCCTCTGTCCATTCTATAAGTTCATGGATCTAGTGTGCAAACTATACGTTTTAGCAATATGAAATAATTTCCATAACTATTTCTGAGAATCTCTTACTGAACAACTACTGACCTACCGTCCTTCTTGCTTAATCAGTCCAGAGTAATCATTTTCACTGCGATTCTTGACTTCTCCACCAACATCTCTTTTTGGAATATCGAAGAAATTTCCCGCCGACACTAGTGTAGACAGTTAAGCATTTTCACCAACATTCTACGAATTACTGTAGGACGCCGTAACGATGCATGCTGTCGTTGCTGTACGTATCCAATACGTCAGAACATTACGTCCCACACTGCGCTGTGTACATGAAAGCCTAATTCGGCGTGCGCTATAAAAATGGAAGCTTCATGTCCTTAGTGATAACATGTTCATTTGTTTTCCGAAATAATATGAGCTCGATAAACGATAAGATTTTCTTCGAGATGTATGTAATTCCGGTACCATTTAAACAATCTTCTGAAAACATCCATGGGTCACTGATACAGAACTGAGGAACTCAGCTGTAGTTTAAATTTAAGCTAGCCAGCGAGACAGAAGCTCCTTCATATTGTTAAGATTTTCAAGGACATCTCAAAAGAAAAACTTGCAATTATTTTAATGGAAAATTTAGCGAATAAGTTCAGGAGATATGAATTGAGACAGGTTTCTTTCTTACAACTTACGTTTCCTACATAAGTACATTCTGCTTCACACATTAGTCACCGATGACTCGGAACCTTCGTGTCACATTCGTGTAAATCTAAATCAGCAGAGGCTAGCCGCTTTCGCAGTGCTGGATGACAGTCGTTTGGAAAATATTGCCATAAGATTGATTATTCACAGGTCTTTCTTCGTGTCCTGGTTAACAATTTATTTTCCATACACATTTTGGTAAGTGTAATTAACGTGAGAAATCGTTCATCAGGATGATGATAAAACATAGTGCCAGTCGTCGTTTATCCGCCGTTCCTCTCTGTGCCCCTTCAATTTCCTCTCGTTTAAAATCAAAAATAAATAGAAAAATGGAACATCCCACAGATAAAAAGCAACGTAATAAAATGAAATTCCAATTGTAATCTCCCCCCTCCTTCCTTCTTGCATCTATTGTCCACATTAAACAGTGCCCAGTCGAAGTGATTAATAAGCAAAGACTGTTATGCTGTTATGAACATTTGAGAGGAGCGAAGATTACAATAAACTTTCAAGTTTATTTGCTTGTCATGTTGAGATGGCTCCAGTTCTTGTCTAGGGGTCTTAGTCTTGAAGCTGAAAATTTAAGATTGAGTCCTCGCGGTTGGTTTGAACCAAATATATTGGATGATTGTTGTTGCAGAATTTTTTTCGTAAATATACTTTCCACTGATTTTCTCACAGTATAATATAGCATACAGTATTTCGATTTTTCACATTAACAAAGCCTAAATTACATTGTTCTTACCTATTACACAAACATACGTCCGAACACATCAGAAGCAAGCTTACGACTCTCACACTCCCCGGATGTAACAACATTCCAAAGGGTCTACAATTTTTCTTAACAAATGAATTCCTACTAGTTTTCGTCACATTATTAATTTCGGTTATTATTTGATACATGAATCTAGAAATCTACATAGAAAACAGTACAGGATTGCGTAATTAATAATAGAAATTTTAAGTCTGCAAACATTTCGTAATTTCAAATGTTTCTAAAAAAAATTAACTGAACATTCACAACTAGTACTTATTGATTATAACATCCAAACTGAAATATTTTATAAAGTAATTCTTTTTCATAAGATACTGCGTATAAAAATATATGAAAGTTTTCAGAACAGCAACTGAGATAATGTTGACCTGTCCAAAATTCGAAAAAATACTAGTGGTTTCGACAACTACTGTTGAGTAAAAGTTATGCTAGAGGAAGATGTCCCGTTGCATGATGCTTACAGCTACAGAGAACTAATAAGCATGGGACAAAAACTATGTCGGTGTAAATACTTGCCATGCTCTGTGACCACACTTAATGTGCAAAATTTCATGGATCATATTCTGTCAGTTGACACAGTCTAGCTAAAGTCAGTAATAGCCTGTAGACTGTTCTCACCACCATCATCTAGCCACACTGTACCAACTCGCGCCCAACACAGATCATTTCATACCCCGCTAACTGTATCAAGGTGCCAAGTTGCTTGTACCAAAAATGTACTCGCCTTTTCCGATGTCAGTCAGTAGTTTCATGACTTAACTTATGAATTTCCCCTCAAAAGCTGGGACCGACCATTGAAACACTGTTCTGTCAATTCAATCATTAAGATGTTTCAATCCCAAACATTTCCTATCCGATGTCCTGTTCCAGACGCAAGCATAATCAAGTAGTTAGAACAAAATGTCGAAAGGGGCAGAGATCAAATCACATCGTGTATTAAAATAAGATATGAACCAAAGACACATTTTGAGAAAGATAACGGAACGGAAAGATTCTTCCACAGAAATGAAAGACTTAATAAAAGATATGGTTGCTGCCAGCTCCTACAAGCGCTGGATAGAGACGTTGCGTACTCTTCTTGAAGTGGCTGAAGACTCCATTTGCAATCGATTGCACTCCAAGGAAATTTTTTCGCCATCCTGACATTCAACAACTAAAATACACTACTGGCCATAAAAATTGCTACACTAAGAAGAAATGCAGATGATAAACGGCTATTGATTGGACAAATATATTATACTAGAACTGACATGTGATTATATTTTCACGCAATTTGGGTGCATAGATACTGAGAAATCAGTACCCACAACAACCATATCGGGTCGTAATAACGGCCTTGATACCCATGGGCATTGAGTCAAACAGAGCTTGGATGACGTGTACAGGTACAGCTGCCCATGAAGCTTTAACACGATAACACAGTTCGTCAAGAGTAGTGACTGGCGTGTTGTGACGAGCCAGTTGCTCGACCACCATTGACCAGACATTTTCAATTGGTGAGAGATCTGGAGAATGTGCTCGCCAGGGCAGCAGTCGAACATTTTCTGTATCCAGAAAGGTCCGTACAGGACATGCAACATGTGGTCGTGCATTATTCTGCTGAAATGTAGGGGTTCGCAGCGATCGAATGAAGGGTAGAGCCACGGGTCGTAACACATCTGAAATGTAACTTCCACTGTTCAAGGTGCCGTCAATGCGAAGAAGAGGTGACCGAGACGTGTAACCAATGGCATCTCATACCATCACGCCAGGTGATGCACCAGTATGGCGATGACGAATACATGCTTCCAATGTGAGTTCACCGCGATGTCGCCAAACACGAATGAGACCTTCATGATGCTGTCAACAGAACCTAGATTCATCCGAAAACATGACGTTTTGCCATTCGTGCACCCAGGTTCGTCGTTGAGTACACCATCGAAGGCGCCCCTGTCTGTGATGCAGCGTCTCAAGGGTAACCGCAGCCATGGTCTCCGAGCTGACAGTCCATGCTGCTGCAAACGTCGTCGAACTGTTCGTGCAGATGGTTGTTGTCTTGCAAACGTCCCCATCTGTTGACTAAGGGATCGAGACGTGGCTGCACGATCCGTTACAGCCATACGGATAAGATGCCTGTCATCTCGACTGCTAGTGATACGCACCGAGCGAGGTGGCGCAGTGGTTACCACACTGGACTCGCATTCGGGAGGACGACGGTTGAATCCCGTCTCCGGCCATCCTGATTTAGGTTTTCCGTGATTTCCCTAAATCGTTTCAGGCAAATGCCGGGATGGTTCCTTTGAAAGGGCACGCCCGATTTCCTTCCCAATCCTTCCCTAACCCGAGCATGCGCTCCGTCTCTAATGACCTCGTTGTCGACGGGACGTTAAACATTAACCACCACCACCACCACTAGTGATACAAGGCCGTTGGGATCCAGCACGGCGTTCCGTATTACCCTCCTGAACCCACCGATTCCATATTCTGCTTACAGTCATTGGATCTCGACCAACGCGAGCAGCAATGTCGTGATACGATAAACCGCAATCGCGAGAGGCTACAATCCGACCTTCTTCAAAGTCGGAAACCTGATGGTACGCATTTCTTCTCCTTACACGAGGCATCACAACAACGTTTCACCAGACAACGCCAGTCAACTGCTGTTTGTGTATGAGAAATCGGTTGGAAACTTTCCTTATGTTAACACGTTGCAGGTGTTGCCACCGGCGCCAACCTTGTGTGAATGCTCTGAAAAGCTAATCATTTGCATATCACAGCATCTTCTTCTTGTCGGTTAAATTTCGCGTCTGTAGCACGTCGTCTTCGTGGTGTAGCAATTTTAATGGCCAGTAGTGTAAACACCCGACTGACTTTCTTCTCTGACACCTCTATTACAGTCTGTCCTAAAGAAAGTTTTGTTCCTATAACTGAGTACATTCCCACCATAGAGGTGGGAAGCTTAGTTACCTGCAAGTTTCGGCGTATCTGCATCTACATCTATACTCCGCAGCTCACCTGATGGTGTATGGTGGAGGGACTTAGTGTCCTACTGTCACTTACCATTTCCTGCTCCAGTCGCAGATGGTGCGAGAAGCATGATTACTGGTAAGCCTGTGTGAGTTCGAATCTCTCTGATTTCCTGTCATAGTCTTTCCGCAAGATAAACGTAGCGGAAAGCAATACATTGGTTGACTCTTCTAGGGACGTACGCATCCGGAATATAAGTTCTAAATCGCATCGTTATGCACAGAGTCTCTCTTGTAGTGTCTGCCACTGGAGCTGGATTAGCATCTCCGTCAAGCTTCCGCGCTTAATAAACGAACCTTTGACGAAAGGCGCAGCCCTTCTTTGAATCTTCTCATTTTTCTCTATCAATCTTTATGTGGTATGTGTCTCCAACTGACGAGCAATATTCGAGTATCGGTCGAATGAGGGTTTTGTAAGCTACCTTCATAGCGGGTGGTCTACAAGTGACCTGGCGATTCTGTAGATGAATGTCAGTCTGGTGTATGTCGTTCCTGAGATTAGTTGTAAGTGGTCATTCCGCTTTAAATCTCACTCTACGCATGCTTCCAGTTATTTAATGGACGTGACTGCTTCCAGTGACTGTTCTGCAGTCAAGTAATAATACTGTTTCGGCCTATTCTTGTACATCTACATGATTACTCTGCAATTCACAATTAAGAGCTTGGCAGAGAGTTCATAGATCCACTTTTAAGCTACATCTACATACATACTCCGCAGTCCACCATACGGTGCGTGGCGGAGGGTACCTCGTACCACAACTAGCATCTTCTCTCCGTGTTCCACTCCCAAACAAAACGAGGGAAAAATGACTGCCTATATGCCTCTGTACGAGCCCTAATCTCTCTATCTTATCTTTGTGGTCTTTCCGAGAAATGTAAGTTGGCGGCAGCAAAATTGTACTGCAGCGAGCCTAAAATTCTGGTTTTCTAAATTTCCTCAGTAGTGATTCACGAAAAGAACGCCTCCTTTCCTCTAGAGACTCCCACCCGTGTTCCTGAAGCATTTCCGTAACATTCGCGTGATGATCAAACCTACCAGTAACAAATCTAGGAGATCGCCTCTGAATTGCTTCCATGTCTTCCCTCAATCCGACCTGATAGGGATCCCAAACGCTCGAGCAGTACTCAAGAATATGTCGTATTAGTGTTTTATAAGCGGTCTCCTTTACAGATGAACCACATCTTCCCAAAATACTACCAATGAACCGAAGACGACTATCCGCCTTCCCCACAACTGCCATTACATGCTTGTCCCACTTCATATCGCTCTGCAATGTTACGCCCAAATATTTAATCGACGTGACTGTGTCAAGCGCTACACTACTAATGGAGTATTCAAACATTACGGGATTCTTTTTCCTATTCATCTGCATCAATTTATATTTATTTTTATTTAGAGTTAGCTGCCATTCTTTACACCAATCACAAATCCTGTCCAAGTCATCTTGTATCCTCCTACAGTCACTCAACGACGACACCTTCCCGTACACCAAAGCATAGTCAGCAAACAGCCGCACATTGCTATCCACCCTATCCAAAAGATCATTTATGTAGATAGAAAACTACAGCGGGCCTACCACACTTCCCTGGGGCATTCCAGATGATACCCTTACCTCCGATGAACACTCACCATCGAGGGCAACGTCCTGGGTTCTATTACTTAAGTCTTCTCTACCGTTCCACTCTCGAATAGTGCGGGGGAAAAATGAACACTTAAATCTTTCCGTACGTGCCCTGATATCTCTTATTTTATTGCGCTGATCATGTCTCCCTCGGTAGGTGAGCGCCAACAAAATATTTTCACACTCTGAGGAACAAGCGACAATATTTTAGCGTTGCGGCTGCACAATATCCTATAGATCACCAGTCAGCAGACACGTGATGTTTCCGACATTGTTCGCAAGGTCATATATATACACTGCAAGGTCACAGGTTAATCAAAGTGTGAGATAAGCCATTGCAAATGTGAAATGCTGGTACATTAATAACAGGTGTAAACGCCTGAATGTTGAATGCCAGCAAGCAAATGTGCATGCATTATGCTCTACAGGTGCCAGATGTCAGTTTGTGGGATGGAGTTCCATGCCTGTTGCACTTGGTCAATACAGATACGGTTAATGTTGGTTGTGGATGACGCTTGAGTTGTAGTCTCAATGGATAGACGTCTACTGACGTTAAAGTAACCTCTGGCGCACCACAGGGGAGTGTTATGGGACCATTGCTTTTCACAATATATATAAATGACCTAGTAGATAATATCGGAAGTTCCATGCTGCTTTTCGCGGATGATGCTATAGCCTACAGAGAAGTTGCAGCATTAGAAAACTGCAGCGAAATGCAGGAAGATCTGCAGCGGATAGGCACTTGGTGCAGGGAGTGGCAACTGACCCTTAACATAGACAAATGTAATGTATTACGAATACATTGAAAGAAGGATCCTTTATTGTATGATTATATGATAGCGGAACAAACACTGGTAGCAGTTACTTCTGTAAAATATCTGGGAGCATGCGTACGGATCGATTTGAAGTGGAATGTTCATATAAGTAATTGTTGGTAAGGCGGGTGCCAGGTTGAGATTCATTGGGAGAGTCCTTAGAAAATGTAGTCCATCAACAAAGGAGGTGGCTTACAAAACACTCGTTCGGCCTATACTTGAGTATTGCTCATCAGTGGGGGATCGGTACCAGGTCGGGTTGACAGAGGAGATACAGAAGATCCAAAGAAGAGCGGCGCGTTTCGTCATAGGGTTATTTGGTAAGCGTGTTACGGAGATGTATAGCAAACTCAAGTGGCAGACTTTGCAAGAGAGGCGCTCTGCATCGCGGTGTAGCTTGCTGTCCAGGTTTCGTGAGGGTGCGTTTCTGGATGAGGTATCGAATATATTGCTTCCCCCTACTTATACCTCCCAAGGAGATCACGAATGTAAAATTAGAGAGATTCGAGCGCGCACGGAGGCTTCCCGGCAGTCGTTCTTCCCGCGAACCATACGCGAGTGGAACAGGAAAGGGAGGTAATGATAGTGGCACGTTAAGTGCCCTCCGCCACACACCGTTGGGTGGCTTGCGGAGTAAAAATGTAGATGAAGATGTAGATGTCTCATATATGCTCGACTGGAAACAGATCTCGCGATCGAGCAAGCCAAGGCAACATGTCGATACACTGTAGAGTTTATTGGGTTACCAATACGGTATGTGGGAGAGTGTTATCCTGTTGGAAAACACTTCCTAGAATGCTTTTCATGAATGGCAGAACAACAGATCGAAACACCACACTGACATACAGTTTTGCAGTTGGGGTGCGTGGGATAGTCATGAGAGTGCTTCTGCTGTCATACGAAATCGTATCCCAGACCGTAACTCTAGGTTTAGGTCCAGTGTGTCTAACACCCAGACAGATTGGTTGCAGGCCATTAACTGGCCTCCTTCTAATCACCGCACGGCCATCACTGGCACCGAGTCAGAACCAACTTTCATCGGAAATCACACCAGACTTCACCCTTCCCTCGAATGGGCTCTCGCTGCAGTCGCAAATAGCGGTGGTTTGGGATCAGCAGAATGCGCGCTACAGGGCAGCTGGCTCGGAGCTGTTCTTGGTGACAGATTTGTAACAGTTCGTTGTGTCACTGTGGTGCTAATTGATGCTCAAATTGTTGCTGCAGATGTAGTACGCTGCGGCAGGGCCATAAGCCGAACGCAATGGCCTTCCCTCTCTGCAGTGCGACGTGGCCATCCCGAACCCGGTCTTCTTGCGACCGTTAGTTCTCGTGACCACCGTTGGCGGCAATCATGTACAGTGACTACATTCCCATTTCTGCATATCGCAGGTGGAACATCCAGCTCCTTGTAGCACTATTACATGCCTCTTTCAAACGAAGTGCTGAGAACGGCGTCTTCGCCATCTTAAAGCCATTCTCGAAGAACAATTCCCTACGTCCATTCTCAGAGGTAACTAATGCTCATGACCGTTAAGGAGTGTATTTAAATAAAATTTGATTTGCGTCCTTATAGTGGCGCTATTAGCGCTACTCTCATGCGACTGGCACGAAACTGGAATGAACATCATCTTTCAGATGTAGAAACACGCCTACCAACATTCGTTTGTGCCGCACAACTCCTTTTTGGTGATGCGATTTTTTCCCTTGGGTGTAGGGGAATCATACCGAAGAGCGCGCAGTTAAGGAATAACCGTAAATATCTCGTTATTACCAATAGGAAAAGAAAATAATTTTCGGTTTATATTTATTAACACAAAATCTACATGTTCAGAAAACTATAGCAGCAGAGAGGTAATACGTTTATCGAACTTTCCAAAATTCAAAATTCAAAAACCGGAAACCGCGCACTCTTTCGTTCACCTGCGCTTAAGAGTATTCAAAACATATCCAAAGAGTACGCATTTAGCAAATGCCACAAATGAACGCAATATCACTCACAAATAAAGAACACTGTTCGTGCAACAATCTCCCTCTCTTTAATACACTGCATCCAGTCTTCTGGAAACGCCAACATCTATGTTCTCTACTCACAGCGTTTAGTCTTTTCCTTAAAGCAGACTCCTTCGTACCAAGGGCAGCGGCAACCTTTATTTGCTTTCGCCATTTTCAATTCATTGTCTGGCCTCATTGAACAGCTCTTCAGTTTAGATGTGCTTCCTGACCGATTTTTGTACTTATTTTGAAATCATTCAGAAACAAAACCTATCCTTCGGACTCCACAACGCACTCAAGAGGTACAAATTTGCAGTTGTGCCCTAAAGAGAGCCCGAGCGGCGTGGCGAAGTGTGTAGCATACTGGACTCCCATTCGAGAGGACGACGGTTCAAACCCGCGTCCGGCCATCCTGATTTAGTTTTTCCGTTATTTCCCTAAATGGCTTCGGGCAAATGCCGGGATGGTTCCTTTGAAAGAGCAAGGCCAACTTCCTTCCCCACCCTCCCCTAATCCGACGGGACCGATTTGGTCCCCTCCCTCCAAATCAAACAACCAAACAACCAACCCTAAAGAGAATGCACGCACTCTTTGAGGACGTTATAGCGCGCTCTTTCGTACAGAAACAATGATTTCAAGCGAAGTCAACAGATGACAGAACGCGTCACGTTTGCATAACATCTGGTTGCAGTATGGTAGATTGAAAGCCAGCCTTTCAAAATGCAGTCAAGACTTAAAGACTATTGGTCGTATATTTTGTGTACACCTTGCACAACAGAGTACCAGAACCACATTAAGAAAGCTGAAAAGTGATTCTTACCTGTTTCACTTCGGAAGCACAGGATTTATTCACAGAACTTCTACGAGGCGTTTCTGATACCACTCTGAACACAACTACGTCAGTTTTGTCAATTGTCAGGAACACAAGCTGCGCTCTCTTTGGGACCGCGCACTCTATGGTACATTTACCCTATATTGTGGAAAGTAATCATTCTCTGTCACTCTCTTGGGGTACGACCAAAGTTATTTTTACGTCTGAAGATTTATCTCCTTTAAGAATGACATGCTGTGTTCTGTTTGTTGGGAACTCATCAAGCCACTCAAAAAACTGATATTCCACACGCTCCTATGATTTCTTTATTGGGCGAAATTCTGAAACTGTATCGAACCCCTTCTGGGGGTCAAGAAACGCGCCATTAACCTGGGTGCCGGCATCTACTGCTTTCTCGTCCCCGTTGAGGAATGAGCTGGGTTTGACATGATCGTTGTTTGCGCAACTCATTTTGATTCCTACAGAGGAACTATTCGGATTCCAGAAATGAGAGTATAACGTGTTCCAAAATTCTGCAACAGAGCGACGTCGGTGATATTGGTTATAACTGTGTGCTTCTGTTCGATGCCCCTTCTGGAAAACGGGAATTACTTGCGCTATTTTAAGATCAGTAGGAATGCTTCACCCCAACAGCGGCCTGCAGTACATTCCTATTAGAAGAAGAGTACATAGTCTATGTAGAGTTGTATAGGTAAACCATTAGGCCCAATCGTCTTACCTCTGCGATTTTAGTTGATTTTGTATCTCACGGTTACCTACTCTGATATCTTCCATTTTGACGTTCGTGCTGTGATTTAAAGAAGTAGTTGCAGCACGATCACCCTCAGTACAATAATTCTTCTTCAAGAAATTCAGTATATCGATATTATTTATGTAATCCTCTGTTTATATGCCATTATAGTCACCCAATATCTACAAAGATAGATTCAGTCTGTTTACTAGCTTAACTTGTGATGAAAACTTCTTAATAATTTGTGTCACATCTGAAGACAGATTTTTATTTACCAATTCGCTAATCGCTTCTCACGTGGAGAACGGGACTCCTCTCCCTACGTGTAATAGTATCGTCACGTCGAAACCACAGTCAAGTACGAATCCAAAGTCAAGGTCGTCAGTGAAGTACAACACATGGAACTGAAGGCATCTTTATTACTGACACCAACATAAAGCGAACCGCTGTTTCAGAAGTTCCCACTGAAACTGATTACAGCACCCTCAACTAGGTCTTGTCAGTGGTCCTCTTTATGGTGGCGCTGGCGCATCTTCGTGTTGTGGTTGTATTGTTGCATCCTCTTCACAAGAGCATGCAAGGTAGCCCCTCCTGTCGTAGCTTCGCGACAGTCAGGTGGAACTTTAGTTTTCATGAACCTCCCATAGTCGATTCGCGTCTCTGGACTCTAGTTGGGCTTCATACAGAGTGCAAGGACGATGTCACTCCGCTTTTGTCTTCTTGATGAAAGGTCGTAAATCTCGACTTCACACGTGATATGCAACAAGCAACGAAGGATACGATACGGTCCCAAGTAGCACTTTACTACTGTACCACCCCTTGAGCTTGCTCAACAGCGACACAAAGATCTTTACCTGGCTATTGGCTGTGCGGCTTAAAGAGTGGCTTGGCAATAGGTCAGAATTCATTGGGAGGTGTCAATAACACCCACAGTGCCTTCTGTTGCTATCGGGACATAATCGCTCTTGCTCGCACTCGACATATGCCTAGACTTTTGGCAACTTTTGAGTTCAGCCAGGTGTTAGATTGGATCGATCACGAGTACCTGGAAGGGGTTCTCCACAATATGGGAAACCCTGATACTACCGTTGACGCCGTAATGTCTCCTTCATGGAGCTACGTTCCATGTACTCTATAATGGCCGTTTCACTCTTCCCATCTCGATGCATCAATCGGTGCATCAAGGCTGCCTGTTCTCTGCACTGTAGTATGCTATTGCCGTGGAGCTATTGCTCTGTGGTCTCCGACAATGCCTCTACAAATACATCTACATCTATACCCCGCAAGCCACCTGAAGGTGTGTGGCGGAGGGTACCCTGAGTACCTATATCGGTTCTCCAATCTATTCCAGCCTCGTATTGTTCTGGAATGTCTCACAGTGGCCATGTATTCAACTGCACTGTTTATGCAGATGATCTCGTCATCGTTATTCTTAGTGGTGCTGAGGTCAGGGAGTGACTAGCATGGATTAAAACCTGCGGTGAAGCTTCTGGCAGCTGCCTTAACGTCTGAAAATCGAGCGCCATGGCTATAGGTGCGGGCCTTTTTCAGACAGAACTGCTCCTTTGCGTGTAGCTGATATTGTCCGATGCTTAGGACTCGATTTTGCAAGTGATTTGAGGCACAGGATAGCCCTCAACTACCTGTGTCTACTTTCCAACTATGAGCTGGGCTCTTAGCTCACCGTTTACGAGCACTCGATCTTCCACAATGGACACAGTATGGAAATGTGTATATGGTACAACGCATCCCCCACATGCTCAGACTCTTCCTACTCCACGACCCATGGTAAACCGCATGCTTGCAGCATTGGGTCCATATGTTTGCCATGGATTGCTGTTCAAAGATAAGGTACGGGACCCTCACCCTCTGACAGTGCAGCGGCGGCTTAGGTCTGTATCATGTGTCTGACAGAGAGATATCCCTTTTCATCAGCTCTCACATGGCACTGTGGTGTCCTTGTCTTTCGTGCCTTACCAGCCTATTGCTAGAGGCACTTGCACCACACTCTCAGCACCTATCCTACTTTCAAAGGTCCCGCCGCCCTTGTTTTATTTCCACCACTTTTTCCTTGAACCAAGCTATTTTCGTACCGAGATAATGCCAGTGCACTTGACATCCACACAGGCGATCTATGGCTTTCCTCAGAAGCACAGGTCACCGAATGTGATTGACAGAAAGCATTCTCACGTCGACTGGTGTTCCGTTTGGCGATCAGAGTGTGCTCCTTATTTGACACTGACATCCAGTCTGCATCGTACCTAACTGTCAATGGGAAGCAAATATGCTGATCACACGATCGCAGGATTCACCTTGCAGACACCCTTTTGCGTGTCGCCTGTGATGTTTTGGACACAGACGAGCACCACCTGGTGTGCGGATCAGAAAGAGCTGTCTGGTTATAGGTGTGACAGATATTGGCTCTAATTACCCGTACGACTCCTCATCAGATACCCACTCAATTGCTCCTCTTTTCAGAATCAGGATACTTCCTAGAAGAGAAGACGAACTCTGTGATCAGGGATATTCTCTGCCTCGTGATGGCTGGGTGTTGTGTGCTGTCCTTACGTTAGTTAGCTTTAAGTAGTTCCAAGTTTTAGGGGACTAATGACCATAGATGTTAAGTCCCATAGTGCTCAGAGCCATTTTTTTTAACTCTGTGAAGTGGATTTGTGGACACTCAGTTCACTACTTGTTTGCTGAATAATATCCTATGTTTTGGGCACTTTCTTAATAAACGCCATTGTGCAGTTGTCTGCAATTCCAAATACAGATAACTTTTCTCCAGTGTCCTTTGTAGTGTCATCCTTACCCCATCCCACAGCTGGTGTGTTCCTGCCATGAGGAATTGATCCCTGCCTCTTCCACACTTGGAATCAACATATTATCTGGTCATCAGAATGTTCTCCAAAAAACTATGCGTTGATAATCTCAATGAGTCCGACGCCTTGCCGCACCCTCCTCCTAGCAACGCAGATTTCCTGCTATTATCAGTGTTATTAATGTTATTTTAAAAAAGTAAAATAAATAAATACACTATTGATGTTCATTGTACCTCTATTCCACGTTCCCTATGCTTTCCTTGGTTCCTGGCGGATGGGAACAGGACATGATGGCCAGGGTTACGACCCCTGCCCACTTTGCCTCCATCCCTCCCTTTGGGCACCAGGAAGGTTCCTTTGGAGCAAAAAAAAAACGTGGTCGGAGCACGTGTTTAGTAAGCAGGAGACCCAGGCCCGTATCCCAGTCTAGCACAAATTTTTGATTTTCCCCATTGATTTAATCCAATGTTCACTCACAGGCAACATCGGTAATTCCTTTGTGTCTGTAATGATTTATATTTTCCGTGACTTCATCATGGAGTGTTACTCAAACCAGTCTGTTCTGGCGCAGTTCAGCGGCGATGCAGTCAGGCATGGATCCAAGGCGTGGATCATAGGATTATTGACTCTCATCTCCACAAAAAAAAGTTACTAAAAGTATTTATACAATAATGTGACCGTCTGTCAAAAGCCTGAATTCCTGAATAACCACCTTTTGCAGTGTAGACCGCCGCATCATGTGCAGGAAGAGAGTCAAGGTACCAACATCGGTGTGGAGCCATACCAACCCCAGGGCCACACCAGCTGCAGTAGGTTTCTCAATTGAGAAACCTTATCTAGGTGGTCCCACAGATTCTTGATTAGGTTCAAATCTGGGGAATTTATTGGCCACTCATTGTGGTACTCTTTGAACTACACACACACACACACACACACACACACACACACACACACACACACACACACACACACTGCAATCTGTGTGACACATTATATTGTTCTGCTGATAGATACCAATGTGCTGAGGAGAAACAAAGATAATGTAATGGTGAACATGATCCACAAGGATGCATGTTTGTGTTGATTCATTATGTTCTCCAGAATGATGAGATCACCCAGGAATGCCCTACAACTTGGACGCTTCTGATGGTTGTGCCATAGTGTCTGCATTCAGACATTTCATGCCATACATGCCAATGACCATCTGTCTGATGAAGCATAAAACGTGATTTACCTGAAAAGCCCCCTATCGCCACTTAGTAGACGTCCAACTGCGGTATTGGCATGCAAATTCCAACTATCATCAATGACAAACAGCAGCCAACATAGATGCATGAACTTGAAGTCTGCTACGCAAATCGATATGCAGGAGTGTTTGCTGAAGCTCAATGTGGAGAGACTATTAATAGCCCCTTGGTTCATCTGAGTGCTCAGCTGCTCAACAGTTGCACATATGTTTGTCCATACGCATCTCCGCAGCTGTCATTCACCTCTGTCATCTGTGGTGAATCACAGCTGCCTCAGTGCCAGTTTTCCATAGCACCATTTTGCCACCCAAGGTATACTTTAAGCACGGCAGCACGCAAACAGTTTATATAGTTAGCTGTTTCAGAAATGCTTCCACCCTGAGCCCAAAAGCCAATGATCATGGCCTTTTGGATGTCATCTAATTGCTCCGTATCCCCATTATGGCGACAACAGCATCGTTTTCTGCTTTATATAGATGTTTCATGATCCCTCCACTGCTAGTGTTGCCACCTGCCATCTGTGAGTGGTTATTGAATGTTGACGTCAAACACAGGCAGCGATCACATAAACGTGACTAGACTGAATATTTTTGCATATGGTACATAAATTTCCAAATTTCATAGCCAACTTTAGAAGAACAAAGTAGCATTAAAAATAAGAGTCTAGAAAATGGCAAGGAATTATAGAACTTATGAATTCCTGGTACATTCAGCACAGAATACTTTTCAATTTGAAGGCCTGCTGACGTGGCTAGATTTGCGGCCTCATCGGTAACATTCCAGCCAGGTAAAGATGCATAAGCACAAGCTGACAATTACTATTAACAATAAACCTCACAGTTTAGCAATTCACAGGTAGATCAGCATACTACAGGAAGCTGAGTAAGGGCAGATAGGCAGACAGAGCAGAAGACTCTTTACTATGAATAAATAAATAAGAACAGACAAAAAGACTTTCTGAATGTATGGGAAATGCATGAAAGGAATAGCATTCCCCTCATTTACACATTTGTGTAGTTATGGCTTGCAGGCCAGTGTTACAAATGCAGTGCATAGTGAAATACTGATAACTATATATTATGTAAGTTATGACTTCAGAGTTGTGAGAGGTTGTTGCTATTACAGTTCTTAAATTAATTATGTGATACAACTACCCCTCAAATTTCCTTATTTACTGGTATGATTTTGATAGGTTAAATTTTTCTGAAATGCACTTGCTTGGACATTACTGGAGTGATGAAACAATGAAATATTCACTGATGTAAACAAACTGTTATTATTGCAGCTCTGCAATAGAAGTTGGTAACATTCTCTGCTATTTCCTCTCGTATTTCACGTTAAGTGGCTTGGGATTTTTCAATGCCAATTCAAACAAAATGCATCAGTTGACAAACAGAGAAAATATCTGATCTCCAAACCCTAACGAACAACGTACTGTAAACAAATGACCTGTATTAGGAAGTGGTAGTCTATCAGCGATGCATGACTATTGAACATCAGACCTACCTATTGGATCTGTGTCTTTGAAGTCCAGCTACACATTCTCAACCTCTTAGCCTTGTCTGATGTTACATGCAGTACAGCTGCTAGTATATCGCACTCCCACATTTGAATCCTGATAATGAATGGTTCTAAGACAACAACACTTTGGGAGAGATTGGTACACATTTAAATGAATACCAGACAAAGCTAGCAAAACATTAATATATTGCTGAGGCCTGGTGTTCTTCAACTTCATAGGCATACATTAGTTACATCAGTTGGACCAAATTACTAATTGTTTTTATCAGGATTCTCGGAACTTGTGCAACTATAACTCCTTCCTGTCAAGACGACACTACCAACAAAAAGGAAACAGTTACTTACACCTGAAGTTGAAGTCCTAACCTGCCACAGCTCTGATATACTGTGTGACATATAATTTGTACACTTTGCCACATGTGACTTCAGACTATAATGACAGGATAGTTTAGAGAATGAGATTTTCACTCTACAGGAGAGTGTGCGCTGAGACAAGGTACTGGCAGAATTAATACTGTGAGGACAGGGCATGAGTCATGCTTGGGTAGCTCAGTTGGTAGAGCACTTGCCCGTGAAAGGCAAAGGTCCCGAGTTCGAGTTTCAGTCTGGCACACAGTTTTAATCTGCCAGGAAGTTTTAGAATAGTTTAGGTTATGCTGGTAATTAATAACCCGATTCCCTACAAGACACAAAAATAAATTAACATCACTGTTGCAACCACATGATCGTCAGTGACAATAAAATCACAAAATTGAAACAGTCAGCACTGGAACAGTCAAAGCATTCTACTTACCAACATGACTTTACAGTGAGGATGTCTCACTTGACATAAACTAGCTCACTATCTGTCATCATCTAAGACTATGTGTGCTGTTACAAGTCAAAATGTACTTTGGCAACACTAAAAAAAATTCACTTCCTTCACTACTTTATCTGATAAGGTGTTGTGTGACATCACACAATCCATTTTAAGAATTAGTAATGCTTCTAATATTATACTAGCTTAAATCCATGACTCCATTTGAGACAGTCTCAGAATGATACTTGCCAGAATTTCTCCCACCTACGTCAACCCGTAATTTCAACATGTACTATTTTTCTACTTCCTTTGTTTGCTCACTTAGTCTTCCATAAGACTGCAGCAAAGCAGTGTCCATCCTTGCAAGCTACGCAGTATTTTCTTTTAACTCACTGTTAGTATTCCCACGCCAGCAGTCGAAACTTCTCAATGCAATAGTCTGAATTCCTGTCAGGCTGACTTGTGTTTTTATGGGCACCAGCACCTCCTCTCCTCAACAGTGGAAATCCACATTTGCATTTGGCTCACATGAATTTGTGTCATCAAGCTAAGTCAAAATTCAGTGTCTTATCATTCTTCACTCAGATCACAATGCAGTTTTTACCAAACTCAATTTAATAAAATTTTACTTACATCTATATATGATTCCACCTGATTACTTCTATATTTCATTATTTTAGTGAAACAATTTATTAATACATGCTCAATGGAATAACATGCTGCTGCCACATCTCACTTTACCCCATTGGTTTTAAATTTTTTATGAATTTTGAAGAAGAAGGTCATAAACTACACTTTCTGATATTGCTTCATCATGTAGATATATTTTACTTTTACTCACATTCTCCTAACAAAAATATTTTGTTGTAGTTTACAGACTTTGACTCTGGTGGTTCCATTTGCTCTGCAGTGATTACTGATCTGATAAGTTAGTGCAGTACTTGATACTAGTTATTGTGAGAAAAAAATAAACCAAGACTTACAACGAGACCACAGTGTGATTGGATTTTTATATTTTTTTAGATTTGTAGTACATGAAGTTCAGAACTCAGATATCAGTTACCCGAATCACTTTGCTGAAACTCTCAAAAATTCTTGAGGATATTTACTTTAGTCAATTAAAATTCCCTGAAAATTTTTTAAAGTTCAGGTGACCTTTACAACAGATCATGTGGCTCATGTAGTAATACAGGAGGCTGGTAATTAGGTAGTTACCTTATTTTTAGTCAATGAAAATTCCTTAGAAATATTCAAAGTATTTTCACAAGAATTTTTGAGACTTGTATCAAATTGCTGAGGGACCATAAATAGAAAACGTTAAAAAATCTGACCGCTGGTTGATCTCAGAAATACCAATTTTCTTGCTTATAAAATATATCTAATTTAAACTTTATTGTAATACCTCAGATTACAATGACCAGCTCTTTATGTGATGTAAGTACCTTTTTCACAATTATTCTGTCATATTGCCTAAACTTCTGACCCTACTTCACCATACAGTTTCACATGTTTTGTTGGACTGGTAACCAAAAAGACAGCAGGGAGGGGCTCTCTGATTCACAGACATGGGTCAAAGGAGCCTCTACAACAATGTTTCCTCCTTCCTTGTGAATACCACCATTCACTCCAGTCCTTACTCCCCAATTCCCTTTCACATCTGTGGGCTAGTTTCATAAATCTCAGAATCTTGGCCTCATAATGGAGACTGAAAGCCACCAATTGCCTAACTGTGTAAAAAAAAGTTTCTGACATAGACTCAGGATTCTTAATTATATTGCTCTTTTCCAAATAGTTTTGAAATGCTCTTACTCATGATTGTGAAAACATTGGAAGCTAACTATTGTTACTCATAACAGTTTACTCTGACCAGAGACTACCACTCATGACTCAGTCTACTTTCCTCAGTTAGTTACCAGTACTGTACTCTTCTAGTTTGATCAGCTGCATTCTTACATTCTTGATGCATATGCTACATTTACTTAATCACTAGACCTTTAGACATGTACACAATGTATTCTACCCTTTTTTCTGGAGCTAGTGGCTTTTCAGACTTTATTTCATCTTTACAATGTTAGAACTAAGCATATTAAAGAACTTAACAATATTCTGGTGCTTTATGCATTTCAGTTCATAGTTTACCAAAAACATGATATATGATGGCCTCTTTGAGTAAATATGTATTATTCTGCTTTGTGTCTGTTTCTCTAGCCTACTGCATCACGTTAACTGACTGATCAATTGTTTGTGACACAAAGCACTCAACTTTTTGACACAAGAACCTCATCCATGTACACATTCTACATTTCATACTGTTAGCTTAGTTTCAAGGTGCGTTTCCTTGAGACTTAACCATTTATATTTCTCATGCAACCTTCACACCTTTCTGTACTTATCTTTTATTTACTTGACATATTCTCTTGTGATTTCAGTAACTTTATTGGTATTTACTTCATGAAAATTTCTCTGATACTGGAAAAGACGCAAGAAAAAAGCAGAGATGTTCTAGACAGCTCGGGTGCATACAGTTGCCCAGCTGTGAAGCCAGGAAACCCCCTACACTTTTCAGTTAGGATAACGCTTCTCCGCTATGATAACACTGCCTCCACCATCATCCTTTCACCTACCTTCAACTGATCTTTCTGGTTTCCTTTCTGGAGGATAGTTCCTACTTTCTTTTTCAGCTTCCCTTTTAGCTCTAAAACAACATAAACTTGTATGTATTACTTCTTTCTTGTTATTGCTTTCGGCCCTATGCTGAAGTTCAGAGGTTCCCATAACTGGCTCCTTTTTCTGCCAAAACAGTATTACAACTGCCTTTCCTTCAACATACATTTTATACAGCAGAACTCAAAATTTACATTACAGCAATACAGATTCAGGAAATTTAAACCTATAATCATGTTCACACTGAGTTTTGGAATAATTAAAAATATGTGCTCTATAACTACATCCTTAAATTACATAGCTAGTGTTAATTTACGATGGATTGCTTTGGACAACTTCCCTCTAGCTCCAAAGAATTTAATATTGGAGACTGGCTGTACCATCATGTCCATTTTGCTTGGCAATGCTTTCAGATATTCTTGTGAAATTGCTGATATCCTTGAATTGTTGTCAACTATTAACTCACTCTTCAAACCACTTACTGCTGTTGTTACAATAGCATTTACATCATCTGGAATGTGTTCATTCTTCATGTAAAAAATCTTTAATTATGGATTTTCTGTCAGACTTGGGTACAGCCATCACATTTTCCATTTTTACACTTCCTACAGGCAAACATTTTAAATGTCTAAGTATAACATCATGAAGCAACAATTCACAAAGGTGCTGGGATTCATCACACTTGGCCTGGGAGTCTAAAAGCATTGCATGATCGCTTTCCAATCTTAAGGGTAGTTCATTTTCAGAATGTCCGTCAGATGCAAATAGATACTGTTGCTTCCCTTCAAAGGCCCTCTAGTGGTCTTTACTGTGCTTGCTTGTTCACGTTCTCTCACAGTTTTTAAAACAATGTTCTGGAGCCCAAAGCTCCTCCACTTGCTCGATGAATGGTTATTCCTTATTGTTACTGTTCCAGTGTGTTCCTGTTTGTTCAACTGTCACACAATTCCAGACATATCAGCAGTGTGAAATTCCTCAAGAATATCATGATGGTTTCAAAAATGGTTCAAATGGCTCTGAGCATTCTGGGACTCAACTGCTGTGGTCATAAGTCCCCTAGAACTTAGAACTACTTAAACCTAACTAACCTAAGGACATCACACACATCCATGCCCGAAGCAGGATTTGAACCTGCAACCGTAGCAGTTATAGAACAAACAGTTCTATAACCATGCCCACCTCCAGGTACTCAATTTATTTCCACCAGTATTCACAGAACACTTTCATTGTGCTGCTGTGTGCCTGACACTTGTTGCTGCTGCAGAAATCTGTGAGTAACTCTTGTCAAATTTTCGAAGACCAGTGGTCTTTTCTTTGAACTCATTTCAATCCTTACAACCTTTAGCCACATCATTTGCCCACCTAATGGCGTTGCCTCTGCAGTGTCCTGCTTCAAAAGAAATTCATTCTTCTGCTGACAAGGGTACTCATAAAACATTGATAAATTCCTGTATGGGTAGTTTCAGATGTACGAGGGTCAGTCAAAAAGTAATGCCTCCTATTTTTTTTTCTACGTTTAATTGTCAGGAAATTTAAATGCAATTACATAGGTTGAAAACCACAACATTGAGGATCATTTTGTCATTTTTCAATGTAATCTCCGCCCATCTCTACAATTTTGGTCCATCTTTGAACAAGGGCATGTATCCCAGCACGGTAAAAATCACAGCTCTGCTTCCTAAGCCATTGACGCACGGATGTTTTGACGGCCTCCTCATCTTCAAAATGAATCCCACGATGAGCTTCTTTTAGTGGCCCGAACAGATGGAAGTCTGATGGTGCCAGGTCAGGGCTGTATGGGGGATGAGGCAAAACTTCCCATCCAATTTTGACAATCTCGTCAGAGGTGTGACGACTGGTGTGTGGTCTTGCATTGTCATGCAAAAGAAGAACATCTGCCATTGATTTTGTTGGGCGAACTCGCTGAAGACGTGCTTTAAGTTTTTTGAGGGTTGTGACGTATTGAACAGAATTTATTGTGCATCCCTGCTCGAAAAAATCAACCAGAATCACACCCTCTGTATCCCAGAAAACTGTTGCCATAACTTTCCCTGCCGATCGCACAGTTTTGAATTTTTTCTTCCTCGGCGAGCTTGTGTGACGCCACTCCATTGACTGCCTCTTTGATTCGGGTTCAAAAAAATGCACCCATGTTTCGTCCCTGGTCACAATTTTTTTCAGAAACTCATCTCCCTCCAAACGGAAGCGCTGCAAGTGTTGGGAGGCTATTGTTTTCCTTGCCTCTTTATTCTGATCGGTTAACATTCTTGGAACCCACCGTGCACAAACTTTTGAGTACCCCAATTGTTTAATAATCGTGATCACACTGCCTTTACTAAGAGAAATAATGCGACACACTTCATCTGCAGTCACCCGACGGTCACCACGAATGATGTCATCAACTTGCTGAATTTTGTGTGGAGTCACTGCACTCACCGGCCTGCCGCTCCGCTTTTCGTCAGTCAACGGTGTTTGCCCTTCAGCTTCCTTACAACGACGAACCCATCGTCTAACAGTGCTGACATCCACTGTCACAACACCATACACCTTCTTCAGTCTTTCATGAATGCGTATGGGCGTTTCACCTTCTGCATTCAAGAATTCAATCACACAACGCTGTCTCAAACGAACATCGATGTCAGCCATCTTACAAACTTCTGCTGTGCTGCCACCTGTTGAGACAGAAAGTTACTACTGCAGTGGATTGCAGAAGGAGGTTTGAGGAATGGCGCCAAATTCAAATTTTTCACTTAACTTAATTTTTTTAAGTAGAAAAAAAATGGGAGGCATTACTTTTTGACCGACCCTCGTACATTTACAAGTAGCTTGTAATAATTAAATTTAAAACACTGAATAAATGCAACTTCAGCTGAAGTTAACTCATGCATTCTGTAAAACATTTCTTGACAATATTGAAATCTCCATGTCAGTTTTTACCAGTTACTCATCAACTATTCTACTATGTGCCATCTTCTCTGTTTATTCACTTAGTGTACAGCATGCAACTCGTCTTGAGTGCACGTTTCTTAAAACTAGTGCTCTGATCAGATGTTATCTCATCACTGATATTACTTCATTCTTTGACCATTGCCTTCTCATATTCTGAATACTTTAGCCTGATGTACTCAGTGAAAGTGTGATAGAGAGCTTCACCAGCAACCAACTTTTTCAGTCTTTTCTTCTGGTTCATTAGCTCATTCATGGAAATTTTTGTGTACTGTGCTAAGATCTGAATCTACTTTTGAAACTATGTTTTTCACCTTTGTGTCAGCCTGCTGCTCTAATCATAAGTGATTTAGGGTGAACTGTTGTTAAGTGCCATGCTTTACATAATGATTTTAATTTCAGTTGACATATGAATATTGACCTCATCAGTCTCTGTTTCTAAATTGGATTGACATTTGACCTTGGCTCTTCATTACTCTGGCTGATTTCATTTGGCAATTCCTTCTTGAGGTTACCTAAGGTGTCAGTTAGCAACAACAGGAAGACATTTTTCCCTCTGACTTTACCTCTGGAGCCATCTGTTCTGCTGCTTCATGTGTCATTTCTTGAGTGTCATCTATACTTGCAGGTGCTGAAACTCTTAGATTGATTTCCACTGGTTCAGGTTTCACTGGTTCTAATGGTACAATTCTTTGAGATGCTAATGCCATTTACTTTTCCCACACTACTCTGGTTGATTGCACATAAAGACTGAAAATGTCTGTACTACTTAGCTTAGTCTTAATTCTGTCCATGTCAATTGCACCCTATGTTTCATCTGGTGAAGTGGAATTTGCTGGGATTTTTCATTGTTAGCCATTCTGTTCTGTAATGTCACTAGCATGCCAAACAGCACTAAAGAATAAGAGAGCTTAGCTTCTGAAGTGTTTTGTGTCATGTCATCTGTCACTGTGCCAGCTGTCTCCCCACTGAGCTGAATGCCTTACCGCTACTTTGTGCCACACTTTCTTGCCACTGCCATGTCCACCTTCTATCACCTGGGACTACTTGTGGCCATGACTTGGCAATGTTATCAACATCAGCTAAAGTGCCCCACCCCTTACCTCACTCTTTTTTCCTGCCACTAGGAGAATGCTTTTTGACCTCCAGCTTATACTGCTCAGTATTGTGTTTACAGACTCTAAACTTACTCTTGAAGAATGTGTTACATGCTACATACTTGGCTGTTAATTTTACATCATTGCATGTATTATCTGGCCATTTTGAAATATTTTCTATTACTTCCTGTCATATTACATATAAACAAACAGCCTGTATCAGGAAGTGGTAGTCTAATATGGGTGCATGACTACTGAACAGTAGACCTACCTGTAATCTCTTTGTCTTCAAAGGCTGACCACACATCCTTGACCTCTTAACCTTAAATGATCTCGCCTGCACTGCAGATGCTAGTACATTGCATTCCCACATTTTAACTCTGATAATGAATGAGTCTAAGACAACAAAACTTTGTTAGAAATTGGTACATCTGTAAATGAATAGTAGACAAAGACATTAAAATCTTAATATATTGTTGAGGCCCAGTGTCCTTCAACTGATTTTATCAGAATTCTTGGGACTCACACAAGCACAACTCGTTTGTCTTAACATGAAACTACCAGTACAAATGAAAAAAAAATACTCGCACATGAAGTTAAAATTCTAAGGTGCTGTAACTCTGTTTTATTGTGTGATATGTGATTTATGCACTTTACCATGCAATACTTCAAAATAAAACAGCAGGATGATTTAGGATATGCTGGAAAATAACAACCAGATATCTTCCAGTACACAAAAATAAAGTAACACCTTATCACAACTAGTTGATCATTAGTGATGATAAAATCACAACTCTCAAACAGTGAACACTGGAGTAGTTAAAGCATCCTACTTACCAACATGTGTTGGGGTGGTTGTAAAGCACCAACTGTAGTCTTTGTCACCTCTTTGGTAGCACATCTGCCTGTAGACTTGAAGCTGAAAGTGGTATTCAGTATTTGACAGTGTTTCCTCAAAGAAAGTATACTCAACATCATAATTTAGGTTGTACCTTACCATACATTTGATTCACCTCACAGTTATACCAGCTTTTCCTACTTCATGAAAATATTAGCACTTACAGTCTGCTTGATACTGACAAATAACAAAACATTCAGTGGCAGAATTACACATATGAATAACAAAGTTATTAAAACATGCCCAAGTGAACCACCGTCTCCCAATCAGTGGTGGCTCTAACAAGTCATTAAATGAAGTACCATAACTAAGCAAGGCACAGACACTCTCCATATTCACATGAAACATCACAGTTCACATTCATTATTGTCCTGTAATATTCCATTAGAAATGAGTACCCTACATTAGCTCACTTAGAATAGTCATTAACTAAAGTCACTAGCTCATTCAAGTGACAATGACAGTCTAAGCTTACTACAAGTCACAAAACAGTTCAGTCACAATATTGATTACTGATAGCTTGAGTGACAAAAATCACTTGAAAATTATTCGACATCAATATTGCTTATTTCCTGTGGATGTAAGTACAGATATTTCTTGAACAAACTGCACAAAGCTATAATGTGAGCCAATATTTGGAGCATGCTATTACACACTTATTAGCTTATTAGCTTGACCGAGACTGAGCACTGTCTCTCTTACTTCAAGTGATGTCTGACTACTTGAAAGATGGCTTATGAACAAACTGTTGCTTCAGAAATGATGCAATCATTTAAGAACTGAATAGGTGAAATATTTCTATTTGGAATTGACTATAAGCATTAACAAAATTTTGCTTTGCAAATAATGTGGTAATCTAGGAATTTAGAAAAGTTTATGCAATCACTTTATGCATCTGTGATAGAATTCCTGGCTCACAAGTACAGGTACCATACGAAAATAAATATTTTGCATAATAGTTAATTATTCAAAATCTTATTTAGTGGTTTTATTAATCAGTAAAGGCGTCATCTGATTCAATAAAAATAATAAAAGTATTTAAATATTTTGTATATTTTATTGCTAAAATCATAGACTCCTATGGCATGCTAAAATGGGATTGATGGCATGTTATATTGGAGGGGGGGAGGTGGGGGGGGGGATTCTGAAATTAAAAACTTGTGACTACCCCTCCTCCTGAAACAGCTACATCAAAGTCAATAGATTATTTATATATAGTGTAAACAGTAACAGCCCTATCACACTTCCTTGTGGACAGAATGTTGTAGGTGTAGGTTTCATGTGGGGTACTGTAACAGAACATCAGATGCAAATAATTGGCCAATTGGAACCAATGAGTGGGCGATTGAGTTGTTCATTGTGGAATATTTATCCTATATTATGCCCTGAGACAGCTGACAGCAACTCTTTGTCATTAGTATATTTGCAATGGCAGTTGACCACTGTGATGGTAATTTTACAAGAATCCACATACTTCATGAACTTACAGTATACTTTGATGCAGTGGCATGTGAAAAGCTCTGTGCCTGGACAACCTCAAAATGGAGTGTCCCACACATCAGGCTCACAGCATATGGGCACAGCCAAATATGGCATTACTGCATTTCTTGCCCATTCTGTGTTCAACTGTTTCATTGACAACCAATACAATGTCTCATTTATGTGATACACTGAACTGTTTCATTCATTGTGGTGACAGAAGCACTGCCTCTCTAACACAGCAGCTACTTCTGATTCATTTAATTTAAGATAATGATTGGGCGTTCATACTTCATGACCTGCCACTGATCTTATATGACGATAGGCTTGTCCCAACACTCAGGGACTGCCAAGAGTAGCAGCTAGCCATTGTCTCCACTTTTTACCTCCTTTCCAATGTGTCCCCTTTGAAGGACACCGCTGAGATGGATTGATATGTGGAAAATCAATGACCTGTCAGGTTTGTATATGCAAAAATAAAAGCTACTTACGTGTTTGGGGTAAACCTTTTTTATTCTCCGGTCGCAGTTCTAGGGGACTGATGACCTTAGAAGTTAAATCCCATAGTGCTCAGAGCCATTTGAACCTTTTTTATTTTTTGACATAGTCTCCTTTTAGACTTATACACTTTGTCCAATGCTGTTCTAATTTGTTGATCCCTTCCGAATAATAGGAATTGCCCAAGTCTACAAAATAGTTATTAGTTGCTGCAATCACCTCCTCATTTGAATAAAACATTTTTCCCGCCAGCGATTTCTTCAAATTGGGGAACAAATAGTAATTTGAGGGAGCCAAGTCTGGAGAATAGGGGGGATGTGAAATGAGTTGGAATCCTATTTTCATTAATTTTATTACCACAACTGCTGAGGTGTGTGCTGGTGCCCTGTCATGATGGGAAAGGACTTTTTTGCGGTCCCATCGCTGGCGTTTTTCTTGCAGCTCAGTTTACAAACAGTCCAATAATGATGAATAATATGCACCTGTAATAGTTTTACCCTTTTCCAGATAGTCAATGAGGATTATCCCTTGCAAATCCCAAAAGACAGTTGCCATGACCTTTCCGACCAAAGAACTGGTCTTCGCCTTTTTTTGGTGCAGCTTTTCCTTTGTAACCCATTGTTTAGACTTTTGTTTGGTCACAGGAGTATATTAATTTATCCATGTTTTATCCACAGTGACGAAACAATGCTTAAAGTCCTGTGGATACTTCCTGAACGACTGCAAACCATCCTTGCAACACTTCATACAATTCTGTTTTTGGTCAGGTGTGAGCAATCGCAGAACCTGTCTTGCGGATAGCTTTCTTATGTCCAAATGTTCATGCAAAATATTAAGTACTCATTCATTTGAGATGCCAACAGCACTAGCAATCTCACACACATTAACTCTTCTGTCATCCATCACCATGTCATGGATTTTATCAATGATTTCTGGAGTCGTAACCTCCACAGGGCGTCCAGAACATTCAGCGTCACCTGTGCCCATATGGCCACTCCGAAAATTTTGAAACCACTTATAAACTGTTCTAATCAAAGGTGCAGAGTCACTGTAATGTTTATCAAGCTTCTCTTTGGTCTCCTGAGGCGATTCGCCTTTCATAAAGTAATGTTTAATCACCATGAAATTCTTCTTCATCCATTTTTTGACAATCACTCGACTTCCTTGATTCTCATGAATGCCAGACACAAAGAAGTAGACCAATGTGGCTGAAACTTGGTGTGCGTTCTTTCCAAACATGCTACTAACTAAACATGACCTCGATACATGCCGGTGGTGCCATCTCTCAGACTTTGCATGGACTTTTCAAACGCCCCTCATATGTCAGAAAACTATAACCATTCATGTTAAAAGTCTTAATGAAAGACCATAAATAAAGGTAAACATTTCTAGTTATTGTGTGAAGCTGTCCTCATTCATAGACACAGTAATTTCTCTGTCTCCCCTTTAGGCCTTTTCATTTTCTTAGCCTCAGTTACTGCACAGTTTTTGTCAAAAATTAAAATTCCAGTCATGCACATATCTCTCCGTCATGCTTCTTCTAGAATTCTGTTAATAATACATTTATTTATGTTCATAAATGTAGTCTGGTATCTGATGCTGGGCACACATTGCACTGACATCAATTTGTTTGGTGTAAACCAGTAGATTTACTGATTCAGTGATTTCATAAAAACGCATGTATCATTTACAAACTAAATGGCCACTAATTGCTCCATGGCTCTTTATATTTTCAACACTGTATTCCAGCTAGGACTATGCTTTTGTTCTCACCAGTGTATATACCCCGATGAAATAAGACATTTGCATTCTTCTTGTTGCTTGTTGGAAATGTTTGGAAAATTTTTTACAGCTCAGCAGAAGATGATGAAGCATGGTGTCAAATACAACCTCTGGCAGTGGTCATTTACACCTTTCAGTGTAACAACTGTTTCCCTTGAGGTAATTTTACAGTATCATATCTTTCCTCTCCATCTGAACAGACCATGGAAGGCCCAATGGTACTGACCCACTGCCGTGTCATCACTGGTCGAGGATGTGGAAGGGCACTGCTCTCCTGGCCATTATCAGTTTTCATGACCAAAGCCGCTACTTCTCAATCAAGTAGCTCCTTAATTTGCCTCACAAAGGCTAAGAGCATTCCACTTGCCAACAGCGCTCACCCATCTATGTGCTATCCAAGCCCTACAGCACTTAACGTCCGAGATCTGACAGAATCACTGTGACAATGCCATTGGCCACGCAGTAGGAAATCATATAGGTAAAATATTACAGAGGCGAAATAATATTCCAATCAGATCTCTTTATGGGACTATTCAGGAAAATGTTGTCATCAGGAAAAACTAAACTGGGAGTCTATGGCCCAAATGTGGAATGTCAGATCCCTTAATCAGGTAGGTAGATTAGAGAGATTATAAACAGCAATAGGTATGCTGATGTTAGATATAATGGGAACCAGTAAAGTGCAGTGGCAGGAAGACCAGCAGTTCTGGCCAGATGAGTGCTTCATTATCAACACCAAATCAAATAGGGGTAATGCAGGAGTAGGTCTAATGATGAACAAGAAAATAAGAATGCAGGTAACATAGTATAAACAACACAGTGAACACACTATCATAGCCAATGTATGTGACTCTCACCACAGTAGTACAAGTCTATGGGCCTACTAGCTCCACAAATGGTGAAGGGATTCAAAGAATTTATGATGAGATAAAGGAAATCATTTGTATAGTTAAGGGAGATGAAAATTTAATTGCAATGGATGACTGGATTCCAGTAGTAGGAAAATCAAGAAAAAAAGGGAATATTAGGGTTTAACATCCCATCAACAACAATGTCATAAGACATGGAAAGGAAGAGAAGTAAAAATGGGAGACAAACATGAAAGATAAGAAATTATGGAGATGGGTCTTGGATAAATTGAAAGAACCAGAGGTTGTTGAAAGTTTTAAGGGAGTATTAAGCAAAGGCTGTCTGAAACAGGAGAAAGGGATGCAATCGAAGACCAGTGGGCAGCTTTGAGAGATGTAACATTGATTGCAGCAGAGGATGAAATAAGCAAAATGGAAAGGTCCAGTAGAAATCCTTGTATATCACATGATGTATTAAATGTAGTAGACAAAATGAGAAAATATAAAAATGCAGCAACTAAATCAAGGAAATGGAGTAAAAACATCTAAAAATATGGAATTGTCAGTAAGTGTAAAATGGCAAAGTAGTAATAGCTAGAGGAAAAATATAAACTGTAGAAGCATCCAAGACTATGGGAAAGACAGATTCACCCTATAGGAAAATGAAAGAGAACTTTGGAGAAAAAAGAAGCTTCTGTATAAACATTTAAGGATCGCATGATCAGTGCTAAACAAAAAAAAAAAAAAAAGAAGGGTGAAAGGTGGGTGGAATATATACAAAGAAGTCAATGATCATAAATAGGGAATATGGTATTGCAAGAAAAATTAGACAGAGTACCAAAACAACTAAGACAAAACAAGGCACTTGGAGTAGACAACATTTCCTCAAAATTATAGAGATTCTTGGGAGAACATATCATGATGAAACTGTTCTACATGGCATGCAAGATATGAGACAGGTGAAATACTCTCCAACTTCAAGAAGAATGTAATAATTCCAATTACAAAAAAAAAGGGTGCTGACACTTGTGAATATTATTGAACCATCAGTTTAATGAATCATGGTTGCAAAAAACACTGACATGAATTAGCTTCAGAAGCAAGAGAAAACTCATTGAAGTCAACATGAAGGAAGATCTGTTTGGGTTACAGAGAAATTTAGAAACATACAAAGTGATACTGACCCATCAAATTGTCTTAGAATATAAGTTCAGGGAAGATGCTCCTATGTTTATAGTATTTGTGAATTTAATGTAGCTTTAGGTGATACTGACTGTAGTACTTTCTTTGAAATTGTAAAGGCAGCAGAGATAAAATATGGGCAACAAAAGGTTATCTACAACATGTACAGAAATCAGACTACAGTTATAAGAGTCAAAGGACATGACAGGGTAGAAGTAGAGAGAAAGGAGTGAGAAAGTAATTCACTCGGAATTGGCGAAGGCTTTGAAAGAACAATTGAGTGGAATAGGTTGTGTCTTGAAAAGAAGTTATAAGATGAGCAGTCAAAAGGTAAAAGAATGGTAATGAAGTGTCACTGAATTAAATCAGCTCATGCTTAAGTAATTCAGTTAGTAAATGGGAGACTAAAGTAGTAGATGGGTTATGTTATGTGAGCAGCAAGTTAACTCATGATGGTCAAAGTAGAGAGGATTTAAAATGAAAATTGGTATGGTAACAGCAAGAAAAACATTTTGTGAAAAAGAAAAAAATGTTAATATCAAACACTAATTCAAATGTTAGGAGGTTTTTTTTAAAGATATTTGACTATAATGTACCCTTTTCCATAAGTGAAATGTGGGCAATAAGCATCTCAGACAAGAAAAGAATAGAACCTTTGAAAATATGGTGCCACAGAAGAATACTGCAAATTGAATGGGTAGGTTGGATAACTAATGAGGAGACACTGAGTAGAACAAGAAAAAAAGAAATTTTGCAGCAAAATTTGAGTAACAGAACAGATCAGTTGATGGAACACATTCTAAGGCATCAAGGGATCATCAGTTTGCTAATAGCAGAAGTGTGGGGATAAAAATTATAGAGAAAGGCAAAGGCTGGAGTACAGTAAGCAGGTTCAAGTGGATGCTGGTGGCATTGTATCTGTTGTGTTGCATTTTATTCATCTCATAACACACAATTTATAGATCATCTGATTGTATTGTATGAAAACATGTCAATTTGTGTCTTCTGATATACACAGTTGCTTAATTCTCTAAAAGTGTTTTTGCAATCACAGTTTTGTGTTGCATACAATAATATTATTAATGTGTTTTTCTTATAGTGTGCCAGTACATAGTGTCCACATTTCCCAGACATTATATTATCTACAATACAATGATATTAAATAGTCACACTGTTCAAATGATCATCTCATCATTCATAAATTCCTCCATTGGGTAGTAACATTTTTCCACCTGGAGATCATATAGTTTTCTCTTCAGTGGACCCATTTCCATACTCAGTACATCTCTATCCTTGTATTTATTTTAGATTTTTGTTTATATCTACTGGGGTGTCTATTGGTAAAGTTTTAAACACTGTTTTTGAAGCATTAAATTTTCTTTGTGTCTAATTTTGTACATATGTTTGAAATGGTTTCCTTCAGTTAGCTCACAAGTACTGTGTAACATGACGATAACCAGAAATACTTATAATGCAGGGATAGGTAATATTTTTAGTTCTTGAATAATGGGTGACAGGACGTCCTTGGAGGGGTACAACATATATTTCTAGTAATTCTTTTTTTAAGTAGCAGGATTGGTGACATGTGGCTTTGAGTAGTTACGCAGAGGTAAAGACACTAACACACAAAGGACTTGAGTAGAATGCTGTATGAAACTAATTGTCAGACTTCAACTACAACATTCTATCATTTTATATGTTACTGGTATGGATGATGTATGTAAATAATGATTTTGAGTTAGTGATCTCCTAGTAACTGATTTGAAGATAGTTATTTTTAAACATCTTAAGAAACAGCTTCATTTAATAACTTTTTGTTTAGTTTGGTTATTCATGCTCCTGTTTCCAAAAATGTTAAATTACAAAATTCATGATGCCATAATCATCTTCTGCTCTGGAGATAGTAATATTAGCTATGGATTTGCTAACTTCCTATTGTGTTACATGAGCCTGGAATAAGATGCAGTTTGGTTTATTGCTTTAAGCTACCAGAAATGTCTTTACTTTTTTCACTTCTTCCACAAGACAGGAACCTGTGTAGGAACCTGAAAATGGATAGAACAGAATAGAATTTTTACTCACCTTTGAACATGTTTACATGCAGTCAATACATTTATAGTTACAACATTACAGTGAAGTTACATGGATCCTTACCTAATAATGTTACAAGGAGACTTTTATATAAGTAACTACTTTGGGAAAGTACATTATTATACAAACTGATTACTTTCTCCAAACCTTATACAGTATAACACAATGAATCAGCATATCATGTTAATATTTTTGTACCTATAGGATCTGTAAATACGTATAGTAATCATAAATGTTATCTTTGTATTGCCTTATACAATATGTCACATTAAATTGATATATCACTCTGGTAGTTTCATAAAATATTACAATTTATAATTCTGTATAACCCCATCTCAACTCTAAGTCATCTATGGTACATTCTTCAAATTTCTTCAATGTGTAGAAGACTACTTTTTACCCAGTTTGTTGCTATACTTTTAAATATATTCAGGGGTTGTGAGTGAGCATTTTTAGATAGTTTGTTAAAATATATGAGTCCAGGATATTTATAGTTGTTGTGAACCTTTGCTAGTCTAGCATGTGGCTTGTCAATTGCATGTCTGTTCAGTGTTATGATGGTGTATGGACATCCTAAGGTCAAAATTATTCAGGTTTTGTTTGATGTGTACTAGCCAACTATAAATATATAAACTAGGTACTGTCATAATATTCATTTCCTTAAAGTAGTGTCTGCAAGATTCTTGTGGTGTGAGTCCTTCAATGCATCTGATGGCCATTTTTGTCATTTAAATACAGTCTTAGATCCATGTGAGTTTCCCCCTAGAAGATTCCATATATCATATGGGAACTAAGAAAAGCACAGTGTGCATACAGCAACAGTTTCACTTACACAGCCTCTCAGCTGGTACAGCAGATAAACCACAAATATAAGTCTGGAGTGTAACTTATCTGTATTCTAGAGCTTAGACTTTTATCACATTCCACTGATTTGCATTAGCCTCAAACTAGGAGGTACATCTGTCTATTGCTATTGTAACATTCAGCTGTAACTCATCCATGTTGGTATTCTGAGGAATTATGTACTGTTGTCTGCATGCAGTACAGTATCAAGGGCAATCTGGAAGGCAGATAATTTATGCATATAATGAACACAAAGGGCCCAAGAATGGTGCTCTGTGGCACTCCCCCTTTTTTTTTTTTTTTAAGCAGTTTCATTTATGTTGATATGTGTGACTTATGCACTGAAATCTTTATCTCTACCATTTATTTTTGATAACATCTAAGGAAAATTTACACTAATTTCTTAACTATTCATCTGTCATATGCTTTTCAGTTCACTGTTTTGATTGTTTGTTTTATACTCTTTTACTATTGAAAACTCAAATAAATTTTTTATACTCTTTGCAATGGTGTGATCTGTAAAACTTTCCCTGCTTATAGAAATTGTTTCAAGCTTTTAGGACAGTGTGTTTCCTGCTTTTTAGTTAGTATATCCAAGAATTCTTTGGTTGACTGATTAGTGCCTACATTGTGCAAGAATACAGCCTTCCTGTTTGTTAACACACTAATTTTCTCACCTGATATAGTTTTGTTTCATTAATCAATCTAATGACTGTTAGTGGCCAGAGCTACCCCTTATAACTTACACTTACAATCAGAAACAACTATTTGAACTGGAACAAATCAAGTTTTCTTACGATAACTGAAACTTGTTTAATATTATCCAAGCATGTTTCTTGCCTGGTTTGTTGTTTGTACAGTAACAACGGAGTATTGTAATGTACTTTGAAAAATGTTGCCATTTTGTTCTTAAATGTTATTATTATATAGGTATCTCCAAATATTGACAGTCCACGGATTTTATAATTAAGGAGCAAGAGCTTGTTAGTGGCCAGAGACAGCTTAGATAACTTACATTTACAATTGGAAGTAACTACTTGAGTTGGGATAAATCAAGTTTTGCTTACTATAATCGAAAATTGTGTAATATTACCCAAATATATGTCTTGCCTGGTTTGTTGTTTGTGCATTGACAACTGAGTATTGTAACGTACTTTGAAAAATTTTGCAATTTTGTACTTAAATATTACTACCACACAGATAACTCCAAATATTAACATTCTGCAGTTTTCATATTTAAGGAGCAATAGTTGGCTTACAAGTTCACAAAATGACTGTGTGGTTGAAATATCAAAATGGATATAAATTCTTGTCTTTGCACCATAACAGCTGCAGTCTCCAACAACAATTTTTTCTGTGGATAGTTTGCTGCCATCAATAATTTCACAACCCATTTTTGAAGCTTTTATTCACACAGAAATAAACACTTTCATGTTTCAAATGTGTCCTGCAGCAAATGATTTCCAATCTGCTGTGGTACACCACATTTAATTGTAATTCATCCTGCTGGGGCCAATGTTAATTTGCTGTAAGCATTCACAAATTAAAATATTCTAGTCATAAATTAATTTCATCATCTTTTTTAGTAACATTGCATTAACCTGTGATGTTTCAGAGGGCTGTCTTATCAGTATAATATAGTTTAATACATTTCAAATTTTGTGGATGGATGATGCTGCCACTACTAAAATCCACATTTAATATCCAATTGTTGTTATATAAATGTACAAGATTAACAGTTTCACCAAATAAAAAAAAATAGTATCCTCTTCACAATTTCCTGTTATCTGATACTGAAATTCTAATTTCTGAATACTTTGCTTTAAACAGAACAAAGCTGGAAATCTTGACTCTTGCTGATTTGTTCATCCCTGGAACACATAGTTCAGCCACTTACAATAGAGAATCTACAGTTGGACCTATTGGACACTATGTTCTCACACAAGATACTGATATCTGGGGCCAGCTAGTACATGGAATTCGATACTTAGACCTTAACATTCGCCACTGCTATGGTGGCAATGCAACTGCCTATACTCCTGTTACACAAGATGTTGACAGGTATGTATAGTAATATAATGAAACTGATTAAATAGCTTGATTAATTATCTGCAATATTAGATCACTGTGGCAAAAGACTTTGAACAAATATATACCATGAAGTAAGTCCTATTTATGTACTAAATTTTACATTTTTTGTGAATTATGATTTATTCATGTCGTGACATATGGATGATAACCATTTGTTTGATGTAAAGGAAACATATTAAAATTTAAAGTATCTTTGCAGTGATAAGTAGAAATATAATACAAAAATGATATTCTGTGAATAAATATCTAGGTCTATATATACTTATATTAAAAACAAAGATTCCAAGACTTACCAAGCGGGAAAGCGCCGGCAGACAGGCACAATGAACAAAACACACAAACACACACACAGAATTACTAGCTTTCGCAACTGATGGTTGCTTCTTCAGGAAGGAGAGGGAAACACTGAGGTTAAGGCAACTGGTCTGTAGTTCTGTGGCTGTTTCCTTTCCTCTTTTTGATATAGAGGTTTAACTATAGCAAGTTTCAGTTTCATCGGAAAAACACCTCCTTCAAGTACACAATATATACTTAGTTAGATAATTAATATATTTTATCCAGTTTAAATTACCAGTTCATCATTTATGAATTCATTCACTAAGTAATAAAATTCCTGTGTCAGTGCCTTGTGTAGCTTTATTTTCAGTGGGTCAAACATCATTTGCATTAACATATTCCTTTCTAATTTATTATAAATCATCCTTTACATACATTGAGGAGTATGGACATACAGAGTCACTTAGTCTATGGATGCCTAAAGTTTTCTTTCTTTCTTGATTTTATGTACGAACAAAATGATTTTTCTTTGATAATTCATATATAGTTGAAATAAGGTCGTCAAGTGCTGTCTTCAAAATTTAATTTGAACATTTGTCATAACTGGAGTTGCATTAAATCCCTCATCCACATCTAAAGTCATAAAATATTACTTAACTGTTATTTCACTGGTGGCCACATTGTCTTCTATATTATGCTGGTCTTGGGATAGGAAGATACATTAACTGGTGAAAGCATTTGGTATTCAGGTGACTTCCAATCATTATTCAATCAAATAAAGTTACTGAACTTTGAAAAAAACTATAGTCTCTAAAATTTGCATGCACTGAACAGTTAATGAAAAATACTTTCGCCCTTACCAGTATTACTAAAACACTTTACAGTCACTCTTCTGTCAGCCGGCCGCGGTGGTCTCGCGGTTCTAGGCGCGCAGTCCGGAACCGTGCGACTGCTTCGGTCGCAGGTTCGAATCCTGCCTCGGGCATGGATGTGTGTGATGACCTTAGGTTAGTTAGGTTTAAGTAGTTCTAAGTTCTAGGGGACTGATGACCACAGCAGTTGAGTCCCATAGTGCTCAGAGCCATTTGAACCATTTTGAACTCTTCTGTCAGGACTGTCCATTTCATGTCACATTCTCACTAGCATTGTGTAAAACTAAGAAGAGTACAGATATAATATAAAATCAGAGTTTATGATGATTTCCATATTCATCTGTGGTATATATTTTAAATAATGCACACTGTGAATATTTAAGGATGAAACAACTAATATTTATTAAAGTGTGTGTATCTGAAGTTATTTATATCCAGCTGTAGATATTGATACTCACTGGTATCATACATTTCTTGTTGTCTTATTGACTTGGTTACATTGCACAACCACACCACCCACATTTCACACACAAGCATACATGGGAGGAATTCTGTAACACGACAAGTAAAATATCAAATAAAATGAAGTTTTTGTACAAAATAAATTATAAAATTTTCCAAAACTGAATATTAAAATTTTTTGACAATGTATAGTGTCTTATATTCCGCTCTTTCTTCTGATTTCCATCCTTTATTACAGCACAATGTCCTTCTGCTGCATTGCAGTGTTCGTAGTCTCTTACCTGAGCCATTCATCATCTTTTTGCATTACAACATCTTTCTGGCATCACTACACAGAACCAGATTCTCTAACACAAGACACAACAATTCACTTTCTAACCTAGTAACTGAATTGAAAGTACTTGTGTTAATGGACAAATATGTCAAAATTTGTGTGAGGTGAAATTTCTCAACAATGTTATACAAAGCTTATGGAAAACTTGACATATTCATTCAGCAATGACACTAAATGTATATCATGTATGCAGTTCAACAATTTAAATGTATTCAAATAGTACTCAAACAACAGCAAGTGTACTCTAACTTAAATGTAAACATACACACTTATTTATTTTCCAATGATTATGATACTCTAAAACCTTAATATGTATTTTCCATGATATTTTAATATGGATGTAATATATTAGGTGAACAAAATATCAAACATGAGTTTGAATGCTTTGTCACAGTAGAAATGACACAAATGAAATAGCAGAATCACGTATCCCAAAATTGATAGTATTAGTAATGAGAGAAAATTCAAAAGTTCTATGTAACCATCAAAAATAGTATTAAATGTCAATTACACAGCTAACTACAATGATAGATTACATAAAAACATATTACATATTGAAATTTCAAGTGAATGTTTTTTTAAGAAAAATTCAAATCTTAACTCTTCACTTGAGTGATAAATGTTCAGTTCCTGTTTGTTAATTGGCATAAGTGCCTCAAACCATCTACAAATTGATTGCAGCATATGTTTCTGACCTTGCAGAGTAATTTCGAAACAGAATAAATATTTAGTGCTACAACCCCATTACATAGCATGTTCTATTCAGTTATCTCACTTTTTCACATGGTATAAAAGTATATTCAGTTGTTCATTATTATCATATGGTCTCAAATGCTGATAATGTGTCAACATTCTTCATTACCTTCATGATCTAAAACAGTAAATGTCACTTAGAAACACATGTGTCATGCAATTTATCAATGAAAAGTGCACAATTAAGATTTTTTACGTGAGAATTTAAATCTGTTCATTTATAACTAACACATGAAAAAATACCAGCAGTGAAAAGTTTACCTTTCAATCAACAACCACCTTAATTTATCTAATTAACCACTCAGCGAACTTTCTGGATGTAAGTTTTCAGTTCAGTAATGTTCCTTAGTAGCAATTTCATGTTACAAAATCTGCTAAACATACCATCATAGACAAAGTTGAAATCAAAATAATAATTTTGCAGTCGGTGTACAGCACAGACCACAATTCTAAAATCAAATAATCATTAAGCATTTATTGTGCATCATAGACTCTGCCTTAGTATAACATAGAAAAGTAAAAAGTTCATTCACTAAAATCTCATTAACAAATGTTTTGAATTCTGTGCAAGAGAAGTTTATGTTCATCACTATTTTTTTTCTAATGCATACAGCCTCTCTGAGGGCTTTTAAGTCTTGTAATTAGTACATCCTGTGGCACCTTTTTCATTTCAGTGTCAAATTCACACATTTCCACCATTAAATTTTCTAGGCAGTCCCTCAACTAATTAACAATCAAACAAAGTTTATGCAATTGCTTAATCAGGATGAGAATAACTTTACATCCACATACTTTAGTAATCTTTTCCTTCAGTACTACTGCAAAGTTCTGATCAGCTATCTTTTCAGTTCTCTTAAGCATTTCAAATGAGTTAACATAATTTACTATACCCACATCAAATTCTTTCTAACTGAGTTTAAACTGGTTGCAAAAAACATCCAGATACTTTGCCCACTTGTCAAGCTTCAGTATTTCAGAAAATTATGATAGTTTATTCCACACAAATTTGTTGTACAAATTTGGATTTTACATAACTACCTGTATTTAATGTTGAAAATTCACTTGCTGAATGACTCAAGTAACTGATTTTTACCTTTCACAGATACAAAATTGTCTTTTAAAGTAAGAAAATCAATTATCTGTCCATTGACATTGTCTGCTGCAACCATATCACCATGTAAGCTAACTAATTTTTTTTTGTATGAATTACATTGGAATTTTCAGCATTATCTACAGTGTCACTTTAACTTCCAATTCAGTTACTTTTAGATCCCCCTCAACATTATATTACATGTTTATGATTTTTCCTTTGAGTTTTGAATTTACAGTTGAGAACCAACCTTTCAGTTCATCTTGAAATGCACTTACCTGGCAACTCAGCTCTTCTCTGTACACCAAAAGTTATTACTATAAAAAAATTTTATATCATTAAGGCTTTCAAACATTTGTTTCCCTAACTCACTTTTTACATCATTAAAACTTTCAGAAATCTGGTTTCTCAAATCATTTACTAAACTATCATAGCTTCCAGGAATTAGATTGTTTGTTTCAGTAACTTCTGTACCTAAATTACCAAAACTTTCAGAAATATTATTGTATTTTTCAGAAATTTGATTGTTTGTTTCAGTCATTTGCGTGACTAAAGTGTAACTATTTTACCTAAAATGCTTATAACTGTTGTCATTTTTCTCATACATTTTTCTGACAATGGTTTGATTTTCTAAATGTACAGAATTTTCTAAACTCTTATTCAGAAGTTCTAGTCATGAATTATCTTCATCAAAAATGTCATGAACCTGAGTTCTTTTCTCTTTCTTAAGTGCCATTTTGAAAATTGTACCAATAATATGTGTTAGCAAAATTACTTCACACAAAATAAAAAAACACAAGTAATGTTTTTTTTGCCATTATTTTTTGCTCTAAGGAGACAATTAAAGAAGTAAGCCATAAATATATACTTAAATTCTGGTGCTGTGTGTCTATTATATCCTCTATATTATCCAATCTTTTAGTTCACAAGTCTTTTCATTTTGTTTCCATTTTGATAGCTTTTGCATCCCTCATAAATTTTAATTTTAATCTGAAAAATAAGTCTGATTAATATTTTGTGATGTAATGTTATGCAGAATAACACAGCCTAGTGTAATGAGATTCTTCAGTGCTCAATGTTCAATTATTTGTCTTCAAAACAGACTTTGATCATTTATTTCAAGTGAATTGCATCAAATCTATTATCCACAACTAAAGTTATAAAATATTACTTATCTCTTATTTTGTTCATGGCCTTGTTGTCTTCTGTTCAATATGATGCTGATCTCAGATCATATATCTGATATTAAAAACATAAATGATGAAAGGATTGTGTTATTTAGATGGCTTCCAATCATTATTCAATGAAATAAAGTCTCTAGATTTTGAAAACAACTATATTCAGTAATATCTGCACACATTGAATTATTAACAAAAGATATTTCTGTCTTTAGCAGTATTACAAAAATAAATTATCTCTATTTACAATCACTCTTTAGTCAAGATGATCAATTTCACCTCATTTGCCAAGACTATGCACAATGAAAAACAGAGATATAATATAAAATCAAAAAGTTCACAATTTGTAACCTGCCAATCCATACTGTTCATCAATTTACACTTAAAATTACTTGCTGTAGTCTCTCTGGTTGGAAAATTAGGCACTGGACGTTTACAAGTATCCAGTTTTGAACTGCAAATTTGCTCCCAAGGAACATGCACAGGTAATTAAAGTTCTGACTGAGAGCCTATGATGCCTGGACTATTTTCCCACACTGTTCTATAATTCATTTCCTTCCAATAGTTCTAATAATAATGGAGTGGTTGCAATATGTAAACAGTTTTGTATAACACACTTTAAATTCAGTTAATACGTTCCTATTTGTTCTGATCTAATTCACACTAAAATTACAGTCTCTCAACTATCACAAATTCATATGAATTTACTGTTACCACTTTCCCACTTTATAATTGCCTTTTAGTTGCATAACAATTCCATTGATACAAAATTAACCCTGAGCTTAAAAATTATTATTTTACCATAAACACTTCTTTCGCACATATATGAATCATACTTGCAGGATAGCTCTGGAATTACTGAAATTCCATGCCAAATGATCTCCAGGCATCAACTTGTTCCTTCTAGAAATGTGCGACATCACCTTCAGCTATGCCACAGTGCTGTGGTAAAGAAGTGCAAGGGTAGATTCGATCTGTCCAATACAAGATTGGTATCCATATCCATACAGACTTTGTTGATAATAATAATAATCATTGGTGCATCTTTGAAATAGCTTAATTGGTTCATGGGCATCATGTTGGATAATGCTGTGGAAGCTACATTATATTTCAACAACACAGCTGTTCATCGTCTTCAGTTTTTACGTATTGCTGCAGTAGCTCACCAATATATATGCTGGCTTGCTAGAAAAGCACAAGTGACAAGGAGTGGGGCTGTAACATCATTGAAGATGAATCATAGAGCACAGTGACACCCAGTGCCCTCTGCCATAGAAACAGGCCACAGTCTTTGCATGCATGACATGCAAATTGTGGCCCAGTGAATATGTGGGCAGAGTGTGAATATCCAATGTAAATGTGCAGACCCCAATTCACTATTTATGTTGACTCAGATTCATTTGTCTGCAGCTAATGATGCCTTACTACCACCTGTGCTGTTTCCCATGGCTTGCTGAATTGAAATCCCTTGTCTCTATTAATTAGGCAATTACTTATATGTATTTCAACTGCTTCTTTAATGAAGGATTCCCAGTACATGGAAGCAGACAAATGGATCCTTGTCTGTCTGTAGTTCATGCTACATCCTGTGTCGAGACAGTGAACAGCCCCAGCAGCGTTTTCTGGCTGACCCAATCTGGTGTGACATCTATATTCAATGCATCTATCCTTAACAGTGTAACCCTCTGGCCAATGCATGATTTCCCACACTGGCACAGGGTCTCCTTACATGTAGGTTGCCTTTAACAGAACCCAGCATCATTTACACTTGTGCTGGGGGGGGGGGGGGGGGAGGGGGGGGGAGCAGAAGACCCATTTTATTTGATGTTCCTTCAACAACCTGCTAATCTTAAAGGACATGCCACCAACATTGGGTAGAAAAACTATCCTCATGGAGTTCTCCATTTCTTCTGGCTGGTCTTGAGCTTCAGTGTGCACAGGTTGAAATGTACTACGGATCTGTTTATCAGGATACCCACTTTGTACAAACACAGAGCAAAGATGACTTATCTCTGCTTATAAGCTCCTTGCATATGAGATAACTCTAGTACTGTGAATGAGGGTCTGTAGTATGCCACTGTATTGAGATGGGTTGTGGTAGCTTGTAGCTTATACATATAAGTCAGTGTTGGTTTATGAAACACACTGTGACCCAAGCAACCATCTCCTTTTCCACGGACCAAGATATCTAAGAACAGAAAGACTCCATGTCTGCTCACTTCCGTAGCGAGGCAAATGCCTGAATGGAGGGAATTAAGGTATTCCAAAAATGTCAGAAGTATAGCATTGGTGCCCCATCTGGCCATACAACGAAGGTGTCACCTGAATATCTCCAGAAACATTTAATTTTCAACATTGCTGAGTGAAGTGCTTTTCCCTCGAAGTCTTCCATAAAAAGGTTAGCTGCTATTGGAGACAAAGGGCTACCGTGGTGGAACTGATGTTTGCACTTGTAAGCTCTTTTTAAGACATTGTTTTGTAGGGTGGACAACCACAGCCGGACTTTGACATTTTCCAAAGAAAATTCCACACTGGCTGTATCAATGATTTTTTATTAAATCTGTGACCAGTTTTGCACCACTTATCGGTGCATCCTCAGGCAATCTGTACAAAAAATAATGTATGAGCTCTTATTATATTATCTTTTTAAGATGTTCAGCAAATTGGCTCTATCTGAGGAGTGCAGATGTCTTTCTTTGCACTGCATCCATTGGATCCTTTTGGAGATGATGATGCACTGAGTCCTGCAGTGAATCCATTATCTTGCTACCATTAAAGTTGCTTCTTCAAATAAATATTACTCCACGTAGACTATGTTGGTGCAGACACTGGAATTTCTATTTGACTACTACACCCTTATACATTACGTTTTTAGAATAGGAAAAACCCAGTAGATAACTTCAAGGAAGCTAAAAAGAATTTTGGCAAGGGAGGCCTTTAGGAAAGCACTTTACATAACCAATAAACTTAAATACTAAAATACTGTATTTAGATCCTAACACACACATTTTTTATGTTGAACATTTCACTACAAGAAAACCTATTTCTTACTGGAATTTACTTTCAAAGGCTATTAGTCTCATTATTTACACACACAAATTTAAATGGTGCCTCTTTATATTAACTTGGCACTTCATAAGTCCGTAAAACAGGATAGTCACATTAATCAAACATCAGGAAGGAACCCTATATAGGTGTATGATTAGAATGAAATAACAAGGTGAACCAGTTTCTTTAAAGTTCAAGAATGATTATTCACTAATAAAACACAGGTTAAATTAATGGTTCACACTGAACCAAAAAAATCTTATCTAGTGTCTGTAGGTTTGGGTGTAGTGAACAATTATGGTGGCTAACTACCCACAGTACAGCCTGCAAGTACCATGCTGTATGAGCTCAGTTTCTCTTCTTGGCATTGTTCAATTTTATGTGCAGTAGCCCAACAACTTGCAGTTATGCCATAATTTGCAGTCTTCACTGGATGCATTTTTGTGCAGATCTGCAAGCAAAGCTTCTCCTGCTCCACAAGGATGTTGCCTCAATCACTGCTGTCTGAAGACTGTGCGACTTACTTCTCGCACTCTCTAGGTAGTACGCCAATTTGCCCTTGCCTCCTTTTCCACACCACAGAACCACTTTCATTTCAAACAAAAGCACACTAGCTTTTACATAACATCTATTTGTTACATTGTTCCTAAGCATGACCATTTCTTACAGTTGTAAAACTTAGATAAACATGAACAGTTTATACACAAAAATATTTTTTAATACAAAATGACATCAGAAAATTATTTAATGTAATAAAAAATTTACATAGTATTTTACATACATTACTCACATAGAATGCAAAGAACTTCAACCTCCAGTATATCACACTTTACTATACATATACAGAAAATATAGTACCAATATGTGAAAATTTATAGCAAAAAGTTATAAAAATTTAGATGCACCATAAACAAATATTGTTAGAGTGGGAGCAGTATTATGTTAGGGGGGCTATTCACTTTGTCTTCCATGGGACCTGTGGTAATAACTGAAGGCACCATGAGCAGCTGGGGACTATGGGAACATTATTAGGGACCACCTGTAATGCTTTATGCTTGATGTCTTCCTGAACAGCGCTGGCATTGATAAATGTACATGTCGCATGGCCAGGATAATGCTGCAATGGTTTGAAGGGCAATATAGTGAACTTACATTGATGTCTTGGCCTCAAATTCAACTTATCTGAATTTGATGAAACCCAACTCGGACACTATCCAGCACCAGCTCTGCACCCACAAACCAACCACCCATAAATTACAGTAAGTGTGTGACTTGCGCATAGACATCTGGTGACCCAGACATCTGGAAACCTATCAAGTACTTGTTGAACCCATGGCATGCAGAATCACTGCCAAATTGTGTTCCAGAAGTGGACCAACAAATTTTTTGTAGGTGGTCACAATGTTTTGGTTCATCAGTGTATAGCTGCTGTTTATAAGCTATTAGTATCATAATATTCACTTGAGACAATGGCATTTATCACAGTGAAGATTTTTACATCTATTAACAAGTCATTTATATTAAAGTATTGCTTGTCATACAGCTTTATAACAAACTCTGCTACATGACATGTAGCTAACAGAAATTTTCAATCTGAATATTCAGACAGTTTGTAAGAAGAGTGCCGGAAGTGTGCTTTCTCTTGGTTTTGTAGAATTTCCAATTTCTTATCTTCATGTTACACAAGACCTTGTTCAATATATTACCACCAGCATACACAATTCCATTATGAATCCTAGAGAAGAAGGTTAAGTCTACATGTAAATAGTTTTTGTGCCTTGTATTGTGACTTTGTACATCCCAGTTTAATTAAAACTGCTTTTCATTATCAGCAACAAAAACCATTAAGTAAAAAATGTATTGGGAAGTAAGTATAACAATTCTTAGGTCCTTGAAAAGGCTTCTACAAAATGTTTGATTATCTGCTTTACACAATATTCTTACTGCTCATTTCTGATGGATAGACATTTTATTTACTTACATATGCTGCCCCAGAAAATAATTTCATAAGACAATGGGGAATGCAAATATTTAAAATCAGCCATCTATCTTGACTTTTAAGCCAGCATAGTGGAAAATACTTCTACAGACATAAAATGTTGAATTGAGCTTCTTTTTTTCATGTTTTACCATGTGTTGACTCCATTTTAACTTGTTACCCAGCTGCACCCAAAAGAATTTTACATGCTGTGCTTCATTCAGTGTATGACCATTATTACTTCTGGTGACAAAAGTTCATTATAGCTTATCTGGAATTGCATACCAAGAGTTTTTGTGAGAATAAAACCTAAACTGTTAGCTGTGAACCACTTACAGCCCTTTTCAGCTATAATCTCAGCTGTGTCTGCTGGAGTTGAGTCTGCAATCAACAAACATTACAGTTTTAGAATTGTCATTTAAAGTCATTGAAATACCATTTATGTAGGTTAGAAAGAAGAGTGATCTAACTACTGATACCAGTGGCACTCCACATATTATGTTCCCCCACTCTGGGGTTATTTTTGTGCCTCAGAAACAGCCTGTTTTCTTATGACTTGGGAAGTGATATATGATGATAATTTCACATGATCCCTCTTGATCCCTTCTTGAAAGTTGATTTGACTTTGCCATACTTTAGTACCTCTGGTTAGCAGCTCTTTTCAGAACATTGTTTAAGTAAATGAGCTAGTAAACATGTAGCTGTGTTGTGTACTGCTTTAATAACATTAGTGGGTTTACCGATCAATATGTCTCATAAGACACTTCTTTATTTATTATAAATAAGTGCAGACAAAGAAAAGAAAGAGAATACCTAATAAAGACACTATAATTACCCTTCTGTGCACTCACTTATATAAGCTTCTTGTCTGTGAGAAGGAAACAATGAATAAGAAAAGGAAGTGTAGGCTAATGAAGGAATTTAGCCTACTCCATTTCTGTCTTGGCCAAATGCAGGTAAGAATTCTGTTTCTCCTGTTGGTCACATGGTGTTACAGTATAATAACAAGACACTGGAATATTGTTACTTTTTATCACTATATCAGTCTATTTTCAAATTCTCAATATACTTTATACAACTCCACTTGTTAAGTAAATACATTGTGCAACATTTCTTCACAAGACAAAGAACATAATTTCTTTCAGATAGTCACATAGACCAATCTCAGTAGCTGCTAAAACCACTCTGTTATAATACTAAAGCTGACACTCTGTGATGCACTTGATGCCAAAAATACATTATATATTGTGAACTCAGCTTCCAGTATTTCATAGAACAAGATGTAGTCATTTTAGTATTATTTTAACTGTCTAAATTGAAGTTGTTCTTCAGATTTAATTTACACAATATTTTCTGAAAATAAATATTTATAGCAAGATTTATGTGTTTATAGGTTCATAAAGAAGGTTGCAAATTTTGATTATAAGATTCCGGTCTTTGTACAATATTGGCATTACTGTCTATATAAAAGTAGAAAACTTATAAATAAAAACAGGAATCTTGTTTATGTGAAAACTGAAAATATTGTTATTTTTTCTGTAAAGTAGTTCTTGGATCATTTAAGCTGACAATTGCAACTACTCATTTTCATGATACAAAGTCAATGTTGTTAAATGGAATGGTATGAAAAACAAATATATATTGTCAGACCAATAATGTTTTGGTGGTCATATACATGTACAAATATCTCCAGATGTGGAATATATAATTTCAGTATGAAAATCAACCCAAGTCTGTCTAAAATTTATATGGAATCGAATATTTCAATTGATATGTGGAAGTTCCGAGGAGTCGAGATTCATTATAAGGTGTAACAATCTATTACTTATTCACAATGGGAAGAACATGGGCTCCCTATTTATGGATTAGCAGACATTTGTAGAAGTCATTTGGCTTTGGGCCACAAGTGTTTTGTTTCTGGCTACTGCCAACCTCAGTGCTCCAATACAGAATGCTGCATACAGTATGTAGATAACGCACAGTGATTGTTCTACATGTTTCGTTGCATCACAAATAAATACCATTCATGATGAATAATGAACTGCTTCCCGGCCCATCCACTCTTTGGAGGATAAGTGGTAGCACATGATGGAGTGGGGCCATAAAAATTATTAACAGTATCACTGAATGCTGTGAGCAAGTGAACCAAAATAAAGAGTTGCTCCAGTCCATGTCACAACTAATGTAAGAAGCTGTGACCTACACAGGGGTAAGCTATGGCATATTCATAGTATTCAAAAATTTTGCAAAGATAATCCTGGGAAATTACCAGGTACTCCCAGAAAAAGAGGTATATACCAATTCAATTCAGTTCTGATTACAGTTTGACAGTGCTCTAAAACTAACTTTCACTTTAAATTAGCTTAAAAGGTTAATTAAGTTCATGTGTGTAAGGACTGAGGAAATACTGGTACTGATACTGTTTCCATAACAAATACAGGTCCCCAGGGGAGGGACTGACTTTTTTGAACTTCTGTATATATGCAGTTGTGCAGGTTATGTCCCTGGGTATTGTATCACCCCTTATAATCATACGTCAATAAACTCTAATTTGCAAGTAACAAAAACAAACCTGTGATCCACTGGCAGACTACAGCTGCGATAACAAGTGTAACTTCAAAGATCTCACCATAGCTTAGTTTAAGGCTAATATTCTAAGACTGGTGGGTACGAATCCTGCTGCAAGCAATTTCTGTTATAGACTCTCATTATTTTTATTCAGTTAATTTTAGCAGCTTGATGTGACATACAACCATATATATTGTTTCAAAAAATTTATCCCAGCCCAAGGGATCATCCTCATTAATTGCATCTGTACATTCTGAACAGAATGCAGTTCTAGTTACTGATGTGCTTTTTTTCATTTTTGTGTCATTTAGGCTAAAACTGATTGGAAAAATTCAGAGGGGTGATTTTGAAAGGTGTGTCGCGATAAAAATGACAGTGCAAAAAAGTTTTCCCAGTCTGTGGAGACCTTGGCTACTACACGAGGAAAATATCAGCTGGACTTGGGGCATTACATCTCTAAGGAACATTTTGTTGTCAATGGGATTTACTTGAAAAAATTTGTAACATAAAAGGACATTATTGTTAGAGTGTAGAGACATTATAGACTGGTGGTCACATTTCACTGTAGAAATGAAACGTATTATGGAAGCAGGAGTGAAAAATTGAATGTAAATGATCCATGGATTGACTATAATAATAATGTCGTGTGACTAGGGCCTCCCACCGGGGAGACCGTTCGCTGCGTGCAAGTCTTTCGATTTGATGCCACTTTGGCGGCTTGGATGAAATGATGATGATTAGGACAACACAACACCCAGTCCCTGAGCAGAGAAAATCTCCGACCCAACCAGGAATCAAATCCGGGCCCTTAGGATTGACATTCTGTCGTGCTGACCACTCAGCTTCCAGGGGCGGAGATGACAGTTGGGAAACATTGGCAAAAGGATAATGTTACCAGCATTGTGGAATGAGAAACCCCTGCTGAAAGACTTATAGTTGTAAATGTTGGTTCTAAGCAGGGGTTTGTCAAAAAACCAAACTAAAACTCTAGACAAAGTCATCCACAGGTGACTACCATGGTCAGATAAACACATAAAACTTGGAGAGATGGTTCATGAATATACTTCTCACAAATCTTCCACTGGATTCAGTAGTTGTGATACATCATGCTCCATACCACAACAAACAGGTAGACAAACCACCCATGTGGTACAACACAAAAGCAAGGATGTTGTGATCATTGCAGAAGAGGGAATGTTGAGTGTAATGACAGCATGAGAGAGCAGTCCTGTTCTCTTTAATTCAAGAAAACAAACCTGTGAAGAAGTCATATGTCATCAACAAAATGGCAAAAGAAAAGGCCACATGGTTGTCCACTTGCCTCCATATAATTGTGACTTACATGCAATGGAGCTAGTACGGGCAAAAGTTAACAGACTGCTTAGGGAGCAAAATATTTCTGATAATATGACAAACAAAAATTTGTGTAAGGTTGCCAGTGAATCCCTTCTGACAGTAACTGCTGAAGACTTGCAAGCATACTGCAGGAATGTCCAGCAACTGGAAGAAGATTATTAGAGGTGTGACAATGTTGTAGACCTCATGACAGACCAATTCATTATGGATTCTGCCAAATTGGATAGTAGCAATTATAACAACAACTCTTGCACAGATAAAGAATACAATATGACAGATTTTAGTGTTTTTATAGTTATTATATGCTTTATAATTATTTTATATATTATAATTATGTGTGGCATATGCTAATAAATGTTCAAAATTTTCATCACTTTTTGTTATTGCTTGAATGTAACTTGTATCTCTGGCTCTCTTAATTTCGAACTATCTATGAGAGACATGGAATTGTAGCAACAAGCACCTTTGTTTCACATGATATTATCATTTAAATTATCACAAATCTTGTAGGCATTTGTTATGCCCCTGTCTGATTCTTCGTTTTTATTTTTGTGGGTGGTACAGCCATGGTAATACATAGTAGTTATTATGGCAGCCAACAGATGGCACTATCAGTGCCTCTTGTAACATAAATTTATTTGTGACAGCAAGTACATTGCCAGCACGGCATTACTACTCTTGGCTTGTTCTCCTTGCATGTCTCATGCCCCACAACAGCCTATGTATTGAGATTTGGTGGATGGAGCTTGCTTCATCTGCTCCCCACATTCCCTGCAGAATCTATTCTTCTTGTGGTGAGGAGTAATATGTACATGGTACAGTGACTAATTTGGCATGATGCTTGGGACACAGTTGCAGCAGCCTGTCCTGTAATCTTTGTTCAGCTCTCTGATTACACTGGTAAGACATTTTGGATCTGAAGAGCTATGGTACTCCTTTTTTTCCGGAATCCCTGATCACTCTCTCAGAAGAAGAATTTAGCTCTTTGAATAAATGGGAAAACGAAGCAGAAATTTTCCCTAAGAAGTTTTAAATTTGCAGCTGTTGGTCTGTGACATGTCATTTCTGATCCTACAGTTTCAGGTTTTGACAGCAGTAAATTACCCTAATCAAATTTTGATTTGAGAAGTTGTCTTACATACATTAAGTGTTGTATGAGAAACGACTGTAATTTTGGACATTAGCTTAGCTGTCATTCACTTTAGAGTAGACAAAAAGTGAACATTTTGTGCTGGATGTAATCAGTCCCTGTGACTGTTGGTATGCTCAGCCTTCTAGGTATATCACTTAACAGCATTTGACTTTTTCCAAGCTTTTCAAAGCACACTGAATTCTGATCTTGAAACCAATGGACAGGAATAAATGTCAGAATGTCTCCCATTTTCTTTGAACATAATATCAGAAATATAACACAAAATGTCTGTCCAAAGTGCTGCACATTGCAGAGAAGTTCTATGAGTGGTAGAAGTTCAGAAACAGTGAGACTTCTCCTTGACTGAGGCTAAAGAAAAATCAGTTCATAATCACACTTTGGATTGGCTAAGGGATGTAAATATTAAACATTCTCAAGAGGTGATGTCAGGTCAGTTGTGTACACTCCTCAGAAACAGAGATCATTTTCTAATGTTCTTAAAAATACAGAATGGTGATTATATTGTTTGATGTTTATCAGATGCTAGAGGTCAACAAATGTTGTTACCCACAGTGTTCAACAGAGTCATATATTATCTGCAGGATATTATGCTGAAAATACAATTATGTCTTGTTTCATGACTTGGGACTCTATTAGCATTTCAGATTTCCATACATGACTGTAGTGATCTAATACAGATAAATGTGGCTTTTCAGTTGCAAACTTGTGATGGATTGTGAAGTTGATAGCCTGGAATTATTCAAAGAAACCCACTTGGCAATGTTTGTTAAAATAAATCACATTATGGCCCCAGAGACTGAAGTATTTGATTGCACATATCTGTTTTATTCTCATGCTTCTGAATTCATAATGCAAGGTTTTCCTGATATTTTACATTTATTGCAGTGAATCAGTTTGGACACTGAAGTGGTGACTATTGAGGTTATATTCCTTCCAGTCCAGTGGTCAGTGCAGGAGTCTATCTAAAACCAATCAGATTGCTTAAGTGTTCTCATCAGCAATGTATTTAACTTTATTTAACTTTGGCTAATGGGTCTAAACCGGATTGGTGACTACTAAAATTTATTTCACAAGTGTTGAGCACAACAAGTTGGCCAAGATCAATTTTTTTAATGCCAGAGGTAGAGTTATGCCATGTACCTAAACCACACATATTGCACATCACCTGGATCTTGCGAATGATGGTGGACCACATTGAGGAAAGGGGCATTTCACAGCATGCCCTCCTGTTTTGTACTGTAACTTATGATGAATGGCATACTATTCAACATGTATGTTTCCTTACATAGATTTATTATGCTGTCATTTTGTAATTTTGCAGTGCTTTGCTATTAACTATCATTGAATCGTCCAACATTCACTTACAGTTTAATATAATTCTTTGAGTATGCTTACTATCTGCGAAGCTGAATTGTTTATTTCATTATAACTCATATTGATACCCACAAATATTTATGGACTATTTCATCAGTTCTTGGAAGAAGATAGACATTGTGCAGCATTAATATGGTGCATTCAATTTTTTATGTGATAACCACACAAATTACTTTCCTGCTCAAATTTATGAAACCAATTTTAAGTAAATAAAAATGTCTGAAGCTGAAGTATTTCATTTATAGCTACTTTTCACTCAAGAAACACCATTCTAAACAAAGTTATAAAATGAAGCTGCAGATTAAAATGAATCTAGGGCCAAATTATTTGCCAGCAGTCAAGTACCAATAAATTCTTTCACTTTCTGCCACATTAGTATGAGAACAAGCAGATCACTACTCTCCTCATTTCAGTTGTTAGTATAGGCTTATTGCAGTGTTTCTTCCCAACAAAGACATTGTAACTATACATAATGAAGTTACACAAAATAGGATAGCAGATATTACATTTTCCTATATTCTGACCACCACTGTAAATGAGATTACTTTATCTGCTGAGGACATGATTGAAAGCATGAAAAAATGCTTACTAATGTATGTAGAAAATAATTATTCTAGCTGAGAAATATTGCTGTAAAGATAGATATTTTACAAATCTTGTTCTCAGTGTAAAACCTCTGTTTGTTTTTCAGGTTCAGGAAACTAGTTAATGTTGATGGTGTGACACACATATTGGAAGAAATTAAAGATTATATGAAGAGGATAAGTTGTGAGATAGTCATCCTTGATATACATGAATTTCCCCCTGGCTTTGATGAGCATGCTAGCAATCATCACCAGTTTGTTTCATTGGTACATTCAGTACTTGGTGAATTTGTATTGCCATTCAGCAATATAAGCTACAATTCTACTCTAGCTGAAGTTTGGGAAACTGGCCGGAACCTAATTGTTGCATACAACCATCCTGAGACTGTAAAAGGTAAGAGAACATTATTAATACCTCTTGGTGGAATTTATTCCACAGTTGAATCCTAGGCTAACAATGTAGCATGATACATTTACATAAAATATATTAGCAATAAAGAACACAGCAGTTTTTTGACTCATCAATAGTAAGAGGATCCTATACTCATATCTTTGTCTATAAATACCTTTACCAAATTACTCACATGCAATTATTGGGCAAAACCCTATGGGCAACCAGTGGTGTTAATCTTCATGATGGAAGCCACATAAGTAATTTTATACAGGACAGCCTTTGCCTGCTTTACAGCATGTAATTTTCAGGGTGTGCTTTTCATTTATTTATCATTTCATGGAACCATTTTTTACTGCCATCAACAAGGATATTGTTTCCATCACTCTCAGCTACACTACACATTCATTCTTCTCACCAGGTGTTAGCAGGGCAACATCAAAAACTTTTCAGTATCAGGTACTGACACTAGCCTCTGTATGTGAGCCACAATGGAAGTTCTCTGAAATAGTTCATAAGAATATCTTAGGATTGGTTTGAACATTTAACCCTCAGAGTGCAATGATTTCTCTCAGAAAAATCCAAAAAATTCCAGAACAATGAGTATATTAAGGGTGTCCTGATTTTTTTCACTTCTCAGTACTTTTCTTTACAAGGGAGCTGGGCAAATGTAAATCACACACAATCTCTCTTACAAAATGTGTGAACACGTGAGTTCCAATAATCATGAACTGTTCAGAATCACTCAGTTTTTTTCCATGATTCATTCTGATAGACATCATCTATGATGCTGATGAATTCTGCATGCATTATCACAAGCCTGGTATTAAGCAGGGAATATTCCGTGAGATATGAAAACATTTGGCAATACCATGTCTGTGAATTCATTTTTAACTAGTTAGTGCACATCACATATTGTTCTGTTATCAACAACACCATACATTGGAGGTTTTATCATCATATGCAACCCATCTTGTTACCAAACAACACACAAACATACTGCATACAGCACCTAATCAACAGAGCCAGTGATAAACAGTTAGATATATATGCAAAGCATCATGAACTCAGCATTATCAAACAAATATCTGCAGTAAATGACTATGACAGATGTATTGAAAACTTCATACAGAAAAGAAAGGAATAATAAACCAACTGCTACCCAGAAAATGAAAAGGAAACTTACTGTTTATATACCATTCACAAACAAAGTCTCCTTTAGAATAGTAAATATTTTCAGACTGCACAAAGTTAACATCACTTTCAAAAATACACAAAAAAAACTGCAACATGCTATGACACGACATGACCATATAGACAGATAAACAGATACTATTTGGCATTTACTATACAGTATGAAGTACATGCAAAAGCTCTATGTAGGCCAAACTGGGAGACTGTTAAAAAAGCCGGCCGCGGTGGTCTCGCAGTTCTAGGCGCTCAGTCCGGAACCGCGCGACTGCTATGGTCGCAGGTTCGAATCCTGCCTCGGGCATGGATGCATGTGATGTCCTTAGGTTAGTTAGGTTTAAGTAGTTCTAAGTTCTAGGGGACTGATGACCTAAGATGTTAAGTCCCATAGTGTTCAGAGCCATTTGAACCATTTGAACTGTTAAAAAAAGAAAAACAAGATCAATGAACACATAAATGCCAGTTCTTTGGCGTGAATGAGACTAACAGTGATATACTCAATTTCAAGGTGCCATGCTCAACAGCAATATTCTGTCCTTTTACTCTGGAACATTAAAATTCACTATCAATCTCAATTTAAAAAACAATCAAGTCCAAATTAAGCTACTGAAGAGAAAGCTTTGACTGCATGCATAAAACTATTCACAGAGGTAGCAGACAGAACAGCAAAGCAGATGCAGCAGAAATTGATTAAGACAGAATAAATGTTTACTGAAGAGCTCACAAATTTTGGGATGAAAGTAAAATTAAAAATATGCCATAAAAATAAGTTCAACTACTCATTGTAATGGCTCTGAATAAGATGTTTAAATTCTATCAGACATTATTTATTAAAATCTGATTGGACATGTATAATTATCCAAGAAAGATAAGAAGGTATGAAATTGAAAATCCTTTCAATTGGCAAGCCAAGCATAGACTATGGTTTTCTAGCATAATTATGGTTAGTTTCTCTGTAATTTTCAAATAAAGCAGAATTCAAAAATTTTGGTTGTCTGTGGGTATGAATCTACAGATGCCACATGATGCAATTCACTGTGTTTTGCCTTATTGGAATTAGAATTTAATTTGAGTAAATGACTGTTTATGTTCTGACTTCACATTGTTTTTAATTTAATCAGATGATACTATCATCATTGAGAATTATTTTGACTATAGAGGAAAAGTGCCTCTCACAGGAGAGTTTGCTTTTGTGAGACAGCTGGATTCTGGCTAAAGTAAGTGGTCAGCTCTATTGGGAAGTATCAGGTCTCACAGTGCCAGAGTATAGAGTAGTGACAATAAGACCATTGTGGAGCTGGACACTGTTGAGAATCCTTGATTTTAGAAGTGTGGAATTTAAAGTTTTTTGAGTGCATGAGTATGTAATCCTTTAATATCTGAATTTGAGTAAGTGTTGCAACAAAATTCATTTAATTATATTCTTCACAAAGTACTCTTTCACTCACTTCAAACCAGGCAGTGTAACTGTTAAGCTAGGTTTCTAGCACAAGATACGTGATACCCTGAGTATCCTAATACACGATATTATCTCATGTTTGGACATACTACATCATGTAAGGCATGTTTAGAAATTAAGTAGCATTTTGGAAAAAACTCATAAAACATTTTTTCAAATCAAAACTTATGTTTCCAAGAAAGAGTATTTCTTAAACTTCATGGTAAATGATAACAGCCAAACAGGATAAAGATTTATTGAAATCCTTGACCACAGTTTCAGTATATCTAAATATACCTTCATCAGAAGCAAAAATACATCCAAACAGGAAGACACTTTCATTAGCAAAAAACTCAACAACATAACTGAGATAGTAGAAAAAACAAACACTTGTAGCTATAAATAACCATGAAAATTACCAAAGTATTACAAGCATAAAAACCTTTAGGCACTTACTAAAATCACATCCTGTAGTGAAGATGCATAAAACAATTGTGCCAAAGGTGGCACCAGTAGTTATAATGAAAATATCACCTCCATCTGTACAGTATAATTATGAAGAGATGGTCTACACAAACACAGCATACTATCAGTACTTAGCCTGTGAACTAGTGTGAAGAGCGTGTGGAAACACTAGGTCAGACAGTTTCACCAAGAGGGCACTTGTGGTATGCGTGAGACACTCATGCACATTAAAACCTGTGATGCATATCCATGCGCATCAAAATTTTAAAGCTTATGCTAATTCAAACCCCCTGTCTTAATAAATGAAACATATCAAAACCATTTAAAACACCTGTATACAATAGAAAATATGAACGCCAATTTGCCTGTGTCCTAGTGTCAAGCAGGTAAAGCATGCACTAAGGAACATATCCAACTAGAGAGGGCACTAGTGTTATGCACAAGAATCTTGCGCACAATTAAAGGCTAGGATACATACTAACAAAAATGGACAAAATGTTGTAGAAAATCAAAACCATCTGTCATCATAAATAAAAAACATAACAGAATAATTTAAACCACACATACACATTGAAAACTGGAAACAACAATCATCAAAAATACATAAAATCCCAACAAGACAGGAAAGGAGTATCTCACCAGCATCAACAGACAAGAAAACTAGCTTCTAGTCAGCCAAACTATATTAAGTTAGAGCAAGGAGGAGTTTGAAACTATCAATAAAAAAAAAAATTGTTTCTAAGCTGCACCTGTTCATTAAGAATAAATCCATCTTTTTGAGATAGATATTTAAAAATTTCTAATTCTTCAACCTGTTAGAGTCTGAAACTCAGTGTGTCATCTTTACAATGAGTAGCAATATATCGTTTTCCTAAGTTACACATTCCTTAACACTAATCTTAAAAGTAGCTTTTGTACAGAAAAGAAACTACATATAAACTATGGACCTAATACACAGAACAGACAAAACTCAAACAATATGATTAGTCAAGAACATATAAAATTAAATGCAAGGACTGTGACATGTATATCGGACATACTGGACAAATATTTAACACAAAATACAGAAAACAACAACAGAACTAAGTAGTAAGCTTTAAGTGTTTCAGAGAGTGAAAAAAAGGTGAACTATATTAACATTATGAAGGAGAGAAAGATTTACACACATTAGATTGGAAATCTAGGTACATTTTAAATGAAAAAACCAAACCTCAAGATATAAGAAATATATGTCTAACTTTGACAAAGTTCTTCTCACTACATAGGTAATTCAGAACAAAATATTACATAAAAATTGCCTTTCATAAAAGATAATCGCAGACTATATCTCTGACACAAAAATAGATCAATAATGTGGCAGTTGCACAGTAATATCATAAATATGACATAGGAAAGTGGTTTCATAGTTCACAAATAATATGATGAGACAGAATTGTAGGTCAATACTTACTTACCTTTAGATGAAATATGTAGTGCTGCTGACAGACACATATGATAGTAAAAGTGATGACATTTTCCTAAATTTCAGAACTCTTAGTTCATTCCTCAGTCAGAGGAGAGGGATAGAAAGCAGTTCACTTGGATCCCAGGGTGAGAGGTGCCCACTTCTTAATCCTCTGTATAGGTGGGCACCTCTCTTACTGAGGACTGATTGAGCTGCTTTCTGATCCCATTTCTTTAAGGATGAAGGGATTAGTAGTTCTGAAAGCTAGTAAAAGTCATCATTTTCATTTTTGTGTGGGGCTATTGGCAGCACTAAGCATTTTGCCTTCTGAAGGTAAGTGATGGCTCACATTTCTATCTCTTAATTTACTAGTTCTCTCTGTTACTTTCCTTTGATACTATTTATGTGTACACTGATGAGCCAAAACATTATGACCACTACACAGTGTGAGATTGTAGGCATGAATTGAATTGAATTTTATTTGATCCTGTAACATTACATTGTGTACAGTAAATGTACATGTAATATAGGACATGACAAAGTAGTAACATTCGTTATTTTTCTACCCTTTTAGCTTACATTCTTACATCATTGATAATGAATAACAATATATACAAATTTAATGGCATAAGTATTCTGTAACACTGTAAAACTCTTTTTCAGTGAGATAGTTTTCAAGTTTCTTTGGAAAGTGATTGTCAAGCACACTATCTTGCAGGTTTATAGGCAGACTTCTTAGTACTCCGATAACACAGAACTGGGGTCCCTTTTCTAGCATTCCCAGTCAGTGAGGTATGCTCCGTACTTCATTCTTCCTTCTTGTATTGTGTGTGTGTACACTAGCATTTGTAATCCAGTCCTCACTACCTTTTGTGGTGTACATTATTGTTTTGTATGTACACAGCGATGAAAACGTCACAATACCTAACTTCCTGAAAGAGTTTCTGCATGTTTCAGAGGTCTTTCTTATTAAAATGTTCCTAATTGCTTTTTTTAAACACTTGTTTTGTCTCTCATTTGTTTGAATTTCCCCACACAGTCACTCCATACTGTAAGTATGGTTTGAAAAGTCCATGATACACTGTACACAGAAGGTTCTTGTCTGAATACTGTGATAGCTGCATCATTAAGAATATGACAGAGCTCAGTTTCTTACAGACATTGCTAATATATTTTTCCATTTCAGTTCATTATCCACAAGAATACCTAAGAATCTAGCAGATCCTACTTCTCCCACCCTTGTACCATCAATCTCTAAATCCATGTGGCATGGTAGGGAAAGCACATAAGTGGAGCACAGACAAAAGGGGAATCATGATACAGGATGCAAATGGGGAAATCCACTGACATAAGTAACTTTGAGATAGGGCAGACCGTTGTGGTTCAGTGTCTGCAAATAAGAATCTGGAAACAGTGAAACTGGTTGGCTATTCAGTGCATGTTGTGCAATGTGACTCCATAGCAGGCAATTGCTACTTGTTTCCACATTGAACTAATTGCATCATCAGTTAAGAGTATAGTGGGCACATGGTCGAGGAGATTGGACTCCCAGTTGATTTAAATGTGTTGCCTAGTCACATGAACTAGCCTCTGGCTACATTGCTGTCTAGACAAACTGCTGCTCCAAACATACGTAGACTGCACCACGGACATGGGCTGGCTAGGGCAGTGTTACATCAGAAGGGGGGGGGGGGGGGGGGGGAGGGGTGGACATTCACCTGGACTTCTGTGGCACATGTAGTAGTAATAAAAGGCACTGTGGCAGCTGTGGGCTACGGAAATATTATTATGAATTATTGTCAATGTTTCACTTCCATACAAGGCTACACTCCATACAAATACTTTCAGAAACAACTTCCTGACACTTAAATCATATGCCTCTGGAAACCCATCAAAACTTACAAAATCAATGTCATGCAGAACTACTGCTGTTCTGCATTCAAAAAGTGAACTGACGTGCTGTTTAATAGATGGTCAAAAAGTTTTGCCTCATCAGTGTATGTGTATTTATCTTAGCTTGATTTTATACAGGTACTGCTAAAAAAAAAAAGCCATACTCAGAATGAGTAGTGGAAAATTAAAATAACACAAAAATTGTGTCAAAATTCACTTTGTATCAAATTTACATTTCATATAATTTATTGAAATTGTGGAACACCACAGACAAAAAAATTGTTCCACTTTGTTTCCCTAAAGAACTTCAAAACGTAGACATGATTGTTCCTCAAACAATCATAAAATTAATTCTAAGCCCAAAACTTTATCCAGCTAAGCAAGTAATCCATTTCTAATGACAGAAGCTATAATGAGACAATAAAATTTAGCTTTCTCTCTCTTTTTCTGTGTTGGTGTAGTTCTCTACTTTATAATTTACACCACACCTGTCTTCTTTGTTCGATCCTGTTTTTCTTTTTATTTGTATTGCAATACATGTGTAATGACTAAACTTAGTTTTACTTTTACCCTAAACCTTTATTCAGTGCTTAAATTTCAAAGGTTTAACCACTTGACACCATTTGTCTTTTCTCAGTTCACCTTTCTTCCAAAGATAGTCTCTGTAGAAGTCAATATTATTATCAAAGAATGTCACTTTTAGCATTTTATTTCTTATGGTGAGTCCTTCTAATCCTAGCTGCAGATCACTTATGTTTGGTCAGGAAACTTAGGGAAATGCAACCGCATGATGTCTTTGACAACAATCAATACTGTGACAGGCAAATAACCTATTCTTTTCATGGCACAAATACAGTGAGATAGTTTTATATCAGGAAATTAAATTCCTTGGACAATGCACTTTTCTTCCATTTGTACCTTGAAAATGACAGGAAGATTCAAGGCACAAACTGAAAAAGAGAAAACTACAAGAAATTATAAATTTCTCATACAGCGAATTCTTATCGCATTGGTACCATAAAAATGATGGTTGTGCACCTGTCACAATATCAACAGTTGTCAAACATGTCACCAGGCTGATTCCCACATGTTGTTTGAACATTTTATACACCAGAACAAATTAAAGTTTCATACTTCCACTCTTCTTCACCATGTCTACACTCTTTTTTTTTTCTTATAACTTACTTGATAGTTCCAAAAGAAGCAATTCATAGTAAATATATATTGAGATTCAGAATCTGAATGTATCTTCAACTGTATCACAGCCTTTGATTCTTTTTGGTAAGTATGGAGTTTCTGCTTCCTGCTTTTATAATGCTAAGTGAAATTTTGGAGGAATAATCATCTAAGTACATAACAACTGCACTTTCTTTTTACAGAATTTGACTGGTTATGGGCACCTATTACTCACAAGTGGTTGGAAAGTAATTCACCTCAAGATGTAAAGGAATTCTTACAAGAATGCATTGACAATGCAAGGATATCAAATGAAACCACCTTTTGGGTTGCTTCAGCTTTTCTCAAACCTACTCCCATAGACTTTATGTTTGGTGGTGCAAAAAGCCTACGTGAGCTTGCAAACAAGTTAAATCAAAACCTTACAAGGTGGTTTATGGATGAGTGGTGGGAATTTGCTAATATTGTTAGCACTGATTTTTTTCTGGGCAATACAATAATTGATACTGCTGTAAAATCTTGCCTTGACAAAGCAAATAATTTAACTCAGTCTCGCTTAGATTTTAGAAATAAATGAAACCTCAAATGATTATCTGCTTCATTGTCAATATATGAAGACATGCTAGACAAGAAGTCAAGATGACAACAAGTGCTGTTAATAGAACTTTTGTTGTAGTTGAAGTGATGTAAAAATATGCATACTTGGTGTGAGATGTACACAATGGGGGACAGTGGGAGATGTCTGTGGTTTACTGTAATTTTTTCTGTAACCAATTGTAAATAGTGGAATAATATTTGACTAATTAACAAAACATGTAATAAAATATTGTTGGTGCATATTGGAGTTTTATTTTTTCCAGTATATATCTTGTATTCACATTTTCAAAATGGTCAAAAAGTCTCAAAATAATATTTTAAGAGGTCTAAATTACTAAAACATGTACAAAAATCTAAAACATAAATTAATTATATGAACAAGAGGTGTTTCACATCAGTTTATAATGTTTCCATAATATGAGATGTGTTTAAAAAAGATACAGTGGAAAATATTTCCTAAATAAATGCTTTTATATACACAAAATTTGTGTGTTATAACACTGAAGATCTTTTGAAAAATAACTATGAAACTTTTACATGGCTGCTGTAAAGTCATAATGTTCAGTATTTGCAAATTCTGTTCACTGCTGAGATGCAGATTCTACCATTTTTATTTTAAGTTTGTGGCTGACATTTTTTTAAATAATCTGCTTAGAAGAAACTGTAACAAATAGTTTTATTAATAATTTCATTGTCTTACAAAATATTTCTGTATCCACTTTTACTAGGAGAGAATGTTTTGTGTGTTCATTTCACTCCTGACTGTAACTCCAGGAGTACATAAGGTACTATGAACTCATTATCAATAATGACTTGGTGTGTGTTAATAAATCAGGAACCAAGAAAATGTCCCAGCTTCTTGAGAAATAGTAAAAAATGGTAACCCAGCATTAGAAGAGATATTGCGCACTAATGAAAAAGATACTGAATGTGCTTTTGGGAGGAACACACAAAATCCCCAACTTGTGCACTGAGATTTAGATTCTCAGTATTTTCTCAAGTCACTTTAGATGAGTGCTGGGAGCAGTGTCTCGATATTTGCCACATTTAATTTCCAGCATCAGCTTTTAAGAACTATGAATGTGTGTCATTCTGATGACCTTTATGTTCATGATCTCTAAAAATTTCATCACTTTCTTAAATAAGTTGTCACAAAAATGTATGTTGTCATGAACTCTGTCACCTTTATTAAATTTATTAGTGCTGAAACACCTCACAGCAAATTGCAAAACACAATAGGCCTCATTTTTCAACTACCTGGTAGCATCTTCTTCTGGGTTCTCAAATAGCAATTCTGCAAGCTGATCTCATTGCCACAATTATTAATTTCTCTTGAGGACACCCAGAATACAAGTTGTATACCCATTGTAATATTCTTGTGCATCACCTGTAAAAGATGGTTGTCACAACATGTTTAATAAAGTGTACAAATTTTTGTGACTCAGTGCTCAGCCATAAAGTGCCAGGCTATGGATCCAAAGTTCTCAGATTTGATTCCTAGTGAATCACAGGATATTTATGTTGCTTTTCACTTTCTTCTTGGGCAGTGTCACTAATGTGAAAAATTCAACTTGCTGTGTGGTTCTACACCAACCACAACCTTTCTGACTCAGCATTCATTTGTCCATGATGGAAAAGGTTAATCCTCTGTTTCATTAATTCCCTATGCAGGTATGTGCAAATGTGTCTTCCATTTAGAGTATATGGCATCAGACCATACAGCATTCCTTGACATTTTTTTTAATTAACCTAAATATTTTTCATTATTCCTTTTTCTGAATGAAGCAGCAGCTCGAGAAAAATAATATTTTCCACTCCACTGTTAATCACAAATATGAAATGTTCACAAGATTTTTGTATGCTTTTGTTTTAGTAAGCTGTACAATAACTTATAGCTTTATTTTATATCTTTACTTCTTAACAACAACACTTATTGAACACAGTTTAGTAGTGTTGTGTGTGAGAAATCACATTAGAATGAAGTATTTTGATTTGATTTGATTACGACATCTACACTTGACATTACTGCTGAAAATGTGATGATATGGACTGTTTGTAACAGCCAGATACTTAATGTCTGTGTTGCAGTTGGTCCTGAACACTTCAGACACATGTTGCAAATGTCCTGTCCAGTCACCATGCATCTTCTATAGCTGTGTTCCCTTCACAGAAGATATCATATGGTCGTTGGTCCATGGATGATGCTCATATTTACATAAAAGAGGATTGCTGTGTTTTTGACAAGTAATGATTGCATAATTTTCAGGGATACTATAACATTTTTTATTAATTGCCAATATATGATGTGTACCATATTTCATCAGAAACACTGTGAATAACTGAAAAAGAATAAAACACACTCTTATACTATGCATATCTTTCCTCACACATCATTGCCATAAGGCTAATAACTGATTCAATAATATAGTTGCAAGTATGAACCTGTGCTATACATGTCTTTCACTGCATGCCACCAACATCACTTTGTCAGGCTGTTTTGGAGTCTCTTTTCTATAAAATGTCAGAGGTCATAAACAGCAACCTCCCTTATAAGTCATCTCGTATCTATCTGAGCACCACATAACCACAGTGTTAGATTAGATACATATAAAAGGTTACACTGTAGCATCTTACTCATGCAGAACTAATATGGGAAGAGAAGGAGTTGTTACCTATATTAAGGCAGAACACAAGTTCCAAAACATTGAGACAAATAGATTTTGCAGTGATCAGTGCATAGAAATGTGGCTTGTGAATTAATACTGAAAAATAGTTCACTTTTAATGAAGACTATATATAGATCCCCACTGGGAAAATTTGAACTGTTAACAAGGAATCTGGTTTCCTTATTGTACTATGTGTCAGATGGCAGCAAGCAGCTAATAGTCTCTGGTGACTTAAATGCATATTTTCTGAAGGATTCTGATAGGCAAAAGGAGATAGAAAACTTGTTTGGATTCACCCAAACTGGGTGAATGAAGATAGTAGGACCCTAATTGATAACTTTTTTGTTGAATCTCAAAGAAGAAAAATAACTGTTTACCCAGTAATGAATGTTCTTGCTGATCATGATACCGATTCACTTAGGCTAAATAAGATAGTGGCTTACAGTATGGATAGTCCTCAGTAGAAAACAGTTGGAATAATTAATTACTCTAGGACAAAAGTTTTTCGGAATAGTCTACAAGTGATGGCCTGGAACAAAATTTATAATGAACCAAGTGCTAACATAAAATTTAATATATTCCATGACAAATTTGTATTATTACTTGAAAACAGCTGTCTGCATAAACTAATCAGAAAGAACATTAAACAGCCATGTAAAAAACCCTGGACCACTAGAAGGATTAAATTTAATTGTGAAAAAAAAATAGAAATGTATCTATTGATTGGAACATGTAGTTTGTAGTTGCACCCTAAGACTCCTCAAATTTCTAAGAAAAGTTATTAAAAAATCAAAGAACATTACCAAAGCTATATGGATTGCAGTAAACAAGACACAGGACAACCAGCCACAGAAAAAGATAACATGACTATTGAAGTGAAAGGAAGAGGTATAAATTGTGAGTCACAGGTAGTACATATCTTTAATAATTACTTCTTAAGTATGGCACAACTCTCATAAAATTCAATCCTATGAATGTATCACAAACTTCTTCTGGTTTTGGTGATGTTTTCATTAGAGTACTACAGATTTGTTCCCATATAATTAGACCCACGGTATCTGAAATATGTAATGCATCAGAGGGGGAAAAAGAGGTCTCTTGTAAATGTTCAGCATGTAACCATGTTCACAAATTAATTTGTAATGTGAATGTTAAGTGACTTGGTCCACACCATTACAGGCAAAGTGGCCCATGGAGCATAACTAACTAAAGGCAGTTTTCCAGAGAGACTAAATTGTGCCTTTGTCAAACCCCTCTCTAAGAAAGGTGACATGGAAGTTCGGGTTGGTTACACCAAACAACACCATTTTAGCAGTAGTTCACTTATTCACCTAAACACATCAAAGGCTCACAAAGAACTGAACATGGCGGAACAGCACAAAGACAATGCTCAGAGTCCAAAGATAATCTTAGCTTAGTTGAAAGATGGATGCATCGATGTTGGTATCAATTTCATCGGTGCCACAAAGGTAATAAAAGAGATGTCCATAACTACTCAGCTGTTTCACTGCTGATACGGTTTTCCAAATTGTTTAAGAAGATGAAGTATTCTAGAGTAATATCTCACCTGTGCAACAATATTCTCAGCATATCACAATTTGTATTTAAGAAAAGTTGCTCTTCTAAGAATGCCATTTACATGACCACTCACAAGCATTAAATAACAGAATAGTGTCAGCTGGTATTTTTTGCGGTCTGTCTAAGATATGACTGTGTGAATCACAATATTCTCCCAGATCAACTGAAGTTTTGTGGGATTGATGGTGTAGCTAACCAATTGATAACTTCTTATACAACAAAATGAATGGAGAAAGTTCTATGTGGTAATCCAAACAATGGAGTCTGAGAACATTCTTCTGGCTGGGGAGAAATCATGTATGAGGTGCCCCAAAGCTCAGTCTTAGGTCTGTTATTGTTCCTCACAGGAGTGAACAACCTCTGTTGAGTATACAACAAACAGAATTAGTTATTTTTGCAGATGACACTGATATTGTAAACAATCAATGCTAACATACAGCAACAGAAGAAATGGTAAACACTGTTCTTAAAAGTGTTATTGACTGGTTTTCTGTAAACAGTCTCGCTCTTAATTTTAAAAAGACACAACATATTCATTTCTGCACATCTAGGGGTACTACTCCAATGATGATTTAACACATGGTGAGGAAATAATAAATAGGGTGGAAACTTCAAAATTATTAGGTGTCCATATTGATACCAATTTAAACTGAAAAGGTGCATGTTGGAACTCCTAAAACAATTAAGTTAAGTCCCATCTGCATTAGAATCATTGCAAATCTTCAGGATTTACTTTGCATGTGGGTTCGTTTATTCAATAATGCAATACAGAAAAAAGGTTCTAGAGTAACTCATCTGTAAGAAAGAGAGTCGTCTTTACTCAGAAACAAGCTGTAAGAATAATATGTGGTGCTCACCTATGATCACCTTTTAGACATCTGTTTAAGGAGTTGGGCATTCTGACTGCTGCTTCACACTATATTTATTTCTACATGATGTTTGTTGTAAATGATTCACTGCAATTCAAAAGGAAAAAGGATCTACATATCACAATACCAGAAGGAAAAATTACATTCATCACTCCACGTCTTTAGGGGAGAAAAGAGTACACAATGCCACAAGTAAAATGTATGATAAATTACCTAGTGATATAAAATGTGTGACAGACAGGAAAGTAAAACTTGAAAAAAACTGAAAAATTTTTTCCTTCATAACTTCTTCTACCGAATAGAAGAATTTTTATTATTGTAATGTGTAAAAGGTGGTGGATTGGAATTACTAACTCCCATCTGAAGTTTAAAATACTTACAAGTTAATCTGAAATTTGAATGTAAGATGACGTTTTCCACATAGTTACAATTTATTGTGCAAATGATACAGAAATCAAACAAGTACATTTAAAAAGTTATAGAATTGTCTCTTACCACTACAGGAGCAACGTAAGGTGAGGAGGGGTGGCAATATGTATTCTTAGAACATCAACCATTGATGTAGTTCAGTACTGTATTGAACAACATTATGAATGCTGTGCTGTCAAATTAGAACTGGGAATTCAGTTCCTCATAATAATTGCAGTTTATAAGACACCTGTGGAAAGCATTGAAATAATTTTCTTTCAAATAGTAACAGTCACAAACAACTGGAATCATTGTTCTCTACATTAAACCTACTCCTGATGGTTTCATTCTTAACAAGATTAATGGGCATAGCAAGATCTTGATTGATAATCTGTCCCTAGACCCCACAAATTACAATCATGTAAAGACACAAGCCATAATAAATTGTCTATCTGATCATGATGGTCAACTGCCAACCTTAAAACACACCAGTAGAAAAACAATAAATGATCACAGTCAGGTTTATTTATTTATTTATTCATTTATTTATTTATTTATCTGTGGAACAATAAATATTGTATGGATGTCGTCAGTTTACAACACATGAGCACACATTTACATTTACAGTGAAACAGGTTTCTCATATTTTGTGTAGTTTTTATAACTAGTCATACACACATTTATAATTATATAATATTTTGGTGATAATGTCATATGTTGCTAATAATCTACATCTATGTAAAATATCCTTTTACAGTATAACAACTTTTACTTACTAAGAAGGTTTTAAGCTTTTGTCTGAAAGTGAGGGGCTCATTTATTTCTTTAATTTCCTGTGGTAATTAGTTATACAGTTTTATCCCATTGTAAAATATACTTTTTGGCATCTTTGCCTTGTTCTTTCTATCTAGATGGAGGTGGTGACAAGCTCTTGCTTCATGGTCATGTATTAGGCTGTTTGTGTTGTACATGTTGAGATTTTTCTTAATGAACATTATCTTCTGAAAGATATACTCACAAGAAACAGTTAGAATGCCTAGCTTTCTAACTGTTTCTTGTGAGTATATCTTTCAGAAGATAATTGTTAAAATGCCTAGCTTTGGACTGATGACCATCGATGTTAAGTCCCATAGTGCTCAGAGCCAGCCAGCCTAGCTTTCTAAATAATTCTAGACAGTGGGCCCTGTTGTTGCTGTTTGTTATTATCCTTATGGCTCTTTTTTGTACTTTGAACACAGTTTGTATGTTACTGGCACTTGTTCCTCAAAACATGATGCCATAACTGAGGACTGAGTGTAGATATCTGTAATATGTCATTTTAAGACAGGTTATATTGCATACCGGTGCAAGGATTGTAAGAGCATAGCATGGTGTGGATAACTTCTTTGTCAAAATGTTGACATGGTTTGTCCATTTCAATTGGCTGTCTTCATTCATCCCTAAGAATTTGGTACTTGTTACACATCCTAATTTATTATTATTAACTTTTATTCTAGTAGCATTGTGTTTTTTGTTCAATTGGAAGTTAATATAGTTTGTTTTCTTTACATTTAGGGTTACTTTATTTTTTAATGACCAGTTGTGGACATCATTGGGAGCCTCGTTTGCTCTTTCTGACAGTTGAGTTGGATTTTCACCTGTTATTACTATGTTGCTTTCATCAGCAAAAAGTATTTTTTCTCCATGTCTGATACTTTGTGGGAACTCGTTAATGTGTGTAAGAAACAATATTGGGCCTGTGGGATGCCTATTTTCACATTTACTGGGTCAGACAGGTGTTTCAGAAGGGAATCGTTGAACTCTGTTTTCCAAGTATGATTTGAACCACTTCTTTGTCACACCTCTTATTCCTATTTGCCCTAATTTATGAAGTAAGAATTTGTGGTCAACTGTATCAAAGGCCTTGGACAAGGCTAAAAAGATACCACTCACATTTTCACCTTTGTCCAGTGCTTCTAAAATTACTTTAGTGAACTGTGCTATAGCAGATTGTGTGCCTTTTGTGGGCCTAAAACCAAATTGGTCATTGGAAAGAAGGTTATATTTATTCAGGTAATTTAGCAGTCTCTTTTTGACTAGTATTTCTATTATTTTAGAAATGATAGACAGTATAGAAATCGACCTGTAGTTCTCTACATTTTCCACATCTCCGTTTTTAAGGATAAGTATAACTTTTGCTTGTTTTAGGTACTCCGGAAAGTATCCAGATTTGTAAGATTCATTAATTATGTCTGTTAATGGGCCCTTCACGGAGTCTATACATTCTTTAATTACGCAGAGTGGGATTTCATCAAGTCCTACTGAAGTTTTATTTTTTAGCTGGTGTACTACTGGTGCCACTTCCCTTTCTGTAGTTGGCAAGAGCACCATTGAGTTTGTTGGCTGGTTCTGTGTAGGTAAATCATACGTATCTGGAAATTTCTGCTGTAATTTTTTTGCAATACTACTGAAATATGAGTTTACAAAACGAGCTAATTTTTTAGGGTTACCTACTGGTACATCTTTGTTTTTAATATGCGACTTGAGGTCCTTTTTAACAGAGTTAGATGTTTCCTGTTTGATGATGTTCCAGGCTGCTTTGCTCTTGTTTTCAGCTTCAAGTTATATTTTGTTGCTTGAAAGTTTTCTTGCGGCTAGCAACACCTTTCTGTATATTTTCCTGTACTTTTTGTAGAATTGCAGAACTTCTGGGTTACATTGGTTATTTATTATGGAGTTGAGATATCTAAGAGTTTCTGAGGATTTTTCGATACCTGTAGTCACTCATTGATTTCTCTTTGTAGTTTTAATTTGATATAGAGTTTTGGGAAACATCTCTTCAAATCTGAGTTTAAAAATTGACATGAGCTTGATAAATTTCTGATTTGCATTGGTTTCTACATAGACTTCCGACCAATCTTCATATTCCAGCTGGGATTTAAACTCATACAGGGTTGATTTGGAAAACATTCTTTTGTATTTATGCAGTTTAGGAGGAGTTTCTACATGAATGTTAGTTTTTAAGATCTGACAGAGGTGGTCTGATAGGCCCAGGTTTTGGACAACAATATGACATGTTAGAATAATAAGTACAGAATCTACAAACTTGTTTCAAAACAGTTTACACCATGAACAATGGGAGGAAGTGTACCAGACATTTACAATGAATGTATTAGTCAATAATTGTTCCAGAGCATAGTTGCCGAATGAGTGAATGGAAATACTGTAAATAATATGTTTCTTCTTTTAAAAATATTACTATGTGCTGTGAACCTTAATTATTCCAAATATTTTATGGGACATTGTTCTAAGAAAATAGCATTTTCTATGTGAATAAAACTTGATTGCATAAATATTTTATTTGAACTGATGACGGGTTTTGATCTTTTGTACTTCGGTCATCTTCAGACCTTGTATTCTGCAAAGAGAGTAGTAAACCAGCTTGGAGGTAACCAGCTTGGAGGTAACAAAACAAAATAGTAATAAAATATGATCATCAAAATATCTACGGGTGTACTGCCGGTCTACAGTGTCCAACGGGCACAATATTTCGGCGATCATACATGTCGCCATCATCAGGTGAACTGACGGACTGAGCTCCTGTGAACGTGCCGGCACGGAGATCCGTACTCTATGGCTCAGAGGGAAGTGGGTTCGGTCGCGGCGGCGGCCGATTTAAATACCCTCCGCCCGCGGGGCGCTCCCTCCGCCGTCCTCGCCCCGCGCCACGGTCGCGCGGTGGAACAGATTGCGACGGCAACTGAGATGACGTCGGTGTGATGGCTCGGTCCCCCGTGGTCGTCACAACTATACGTTTGCTCGGTTTACTCTTGGTTAACCCAATCGCTGGTTCCCAAGCCTTGCTAAGATTATAGCCACAGTCACAGTTTATGAGGTCGTCATTGGTGCGAATTTCGATGGCCTCTCTAACAACACTGTCCCAGTATCTTGACGTCGGTACCAGAATCCTCGTGCGTTCATACACCATAGCGTGATTTTCCGACAAACAATGTTCAGCGACCGCCGACTTGCTCGGATACATCAGTCGAGTGTGCCTCTGGTGTTCACGGCATCGATCCTCGAAGGTACGCATCGTCTGACCAATATACGACTTGTCACATTGACACGGAATCTAGTATACGCCGGCCTTCCTCAAACCGAGGTCATCTTTGGCGCTCCCCACCAGTGCACGAGTTTTATTCGGTGGACAAAACACCGTTCCGACCCGGTGTTTCTTCAAAATGCGGGCGATTTTCCCCGAGAGTTCGTCTGTATATGGATTAAACGCAGTGCCTACCTCCTCCCTCGTGATTTCATCCATCTCCACAGGTTGTGCTGTAGTGGTTGGGCGGAGAGCACGTTGAAGCTGCCACTCTGAGTACCCATACAGTTCTCAGATGTTCCAATTCCTGGGGTAGACTCTCTGCGTCAGAGATAGTGTGCTAGAGTTTTAAGTACCCCATTCCTCTGTGAAGGGTGGTGGCAGTTGTCTGCGTGCAAATACAGATCAGTGTGCGTTGCCTTCCGATACACCCCATGACCTAGGGTGCCGTCAACCCTTCTCTTGACCAAGACGTCAAGGAGAGGTAATTTACCCTCCGTTTTAGTCTCCATAGTGAATTTGATGTTGGAGTGTATGGAGTTTAGATGTGTAAGGAAGTCAAGGAGTTTATCCATACCATGTGGCCAGATGACGAACGTGTCGCCCACGTAATGGAAAAAGCAAGTAGGTTTCCATTCGGATGACGACAGGGCTTCCTCCCCGAAGTTCCCCATGTACAAATTCGCTACCACCGGTGAGAGTGGGCTACCCATGGCGACTCCCTCCGTTTGTTCGTAGTATTCTCCATTAAAAAGAAAATACGTGGAAGTCAAGACATGCCTAAAAAGTTCAGTGGTCCTCTCGTCAAACTTCTGACTAATCAATTTTAGTGACTCTCGCAGGGGTACCCTCGTAAACAAGCAAACGACGTCAAAACTCACCATGATATCTGACCCATGAGTCTGACTGATGAGTGAATGATAGTGCAGTCCGGAACCGCGCTGCTGTTACGGTCGCAGGTTCTAATCCTACCTCGGGCATGGATGTGTGTGATGTCATTAGGTTAGTTAGGTTTAAGTAGTTCTACGTCGAGGGGACTGATGACCTCAGATGTTAAGTCCCATAGTGCTTTGAGCATATCCTCTAGCAGAGCAACAGTGCCTCTTAGTGACTATACGCACGCTTGAACCGTACATTCTACACCCTTCCTGTATAGAATCGCCGTTCCAGATTCTTCACCAATATTAGCATCACATCAAATATTAATACATCGCCGGCCGGAGTGGCCGAGCGGTTCTAGGCGCTACAGTCTGGAAGCGCGCGACCGCTGCGGTCGCAGGTTCGAATCCTGTCTCGGGCATGGGTGTTTCTGTCTCCTCATGTCATTAGGTTAGTTGGGTTTAAGTAGTTCTAAGTTCTAGGGGACTAATGACCACAGCAGTTAAGTCCCATAGTGCTCCGAGCCATTTGAACCATTAGAAACTAATACATCGGAAATCTTTGGCTGACCACATTTTGGATATGAGCTACCTCTACATCTGCGGTATATAAACAGCCGGCCAAGCATTTTAATTCAACATCTGACTGAATTCGGTAGAGACTGACAGTCACTATTTTACACGCCAAACAGTTGAAAGTTCTCTGACCAGATTAAGTTGTTTTCTACGTTTCACAGGTGTGTCACTGCCAACGGTTATTCTTGTCGCTCATCTACGTTCATAGTAACACCGTAGCTTCTCCACTGCAAACTTATTTTTCAGTTTTGATTTTGCTTCTGATTCTTCAATATTCTGACCTCTGTCGTTTTCAGTAGGTTCACTTTCTATTACTCCCTTCTCGTCATCTTTGTTTTTCCTTTACGCACCTTTCTTGACATTTCTACGCTCCACATTTCGATTGGGTTTGACTTTCTCGCACAGTGTCTTCGCAACACCTTGAGGTTTTGTAGCCTTAAGGTTGTTGCTCCTTTCCTCTGCTCCCCTTACAGAGCGTTTCTTTAATTTATTCTGTGATAATGCATTCAAATGGCTCTGAGCACTATGGGACTTAACATCTGAGGTCATCAGTCCCATAGAACTTAGAACTACTTAAACCTAAGTAACCTATGGACATCACACTTATCCATGCCCGAGGCAGGATTCGAACCTGCGACCGTAGCGGTCGCGCGGTTCCAGACTGAAGTGCCTAGAACTGCTCGGCCACTCCTCTGTGATAGTAATGAAATTTGGTTCAGCGCGACCCTTCACTTTACCTCCCTTCTTACATGTTTCACTCAGCCCTTCCTGCACTGTTGCCTGCCGAGTTCCTTCATGAACAGGTGGATGTTTACTTTCCTTCTGTGTAATGCTCAGCCTGCTATGTCTGATTGTTGGGATTGGTGAACAGTTGTTTCCGCATGAGTTATCTTTTCCGTCTCGGATCCACCCTGCATCGCTGTAACGTTACCCGAGTTCTGTTTCCTACGTGTCTGTGACGATCTCTTTTCGGGGTCCTCTTTTGAGCTCATCCTACCCTTTTCTCGTGCCCGTTCTTTTTTTTCCTCATGTAATTAATTTTTTGCTGGTTCCCTATTCACGGGTGGGAATTCCCCTGCATCTAAAATAAGGGTTTGGTCAGTGGATTCCATGGGAGTACTCTCGGTGTTGTCCGATGCCTTACTCGTGTGGATCAATTCCTATGTTGTTCGCTGTTACAGGCTATTTCATAAAATAAACACCCACCATGGACAGTTTTTTCAAGGATATCCCGGTTAATTTTCATTGTATTCTTGATATGTGAGATTTTGCCCAACATCCACAGTGAGGCGCGAAAGAATCTTGTATAAGCATGCGTACTCAAATACAGAGATATTTAAACAGGCAGAATACGGCACTGCGGTCGGCAACGCCTATACAAGACAAGTATCTGGCGCAATTGTTAGATCGGTTACTGCTGCTACAATGGTAGGTTATCAAGATTTAAGTAAGTTTGAATGTGGTGTTATAGCCTGCGTACGAGCGACGGCACACAGCGTCTCCGAGATAGCAATGAAGTGGGGATTTTCCCTTACGACCATTTCACGAGTGTACCGTGAATATCAGGAATCCGGTAAAACATGGAGTATCCGACATCTCTGTGGCCAGAAAAAGATCCTGTAAGAACGGGACCAAAGACGGCTGAAGAGAATCCTTCAACGTGGCACAAGTGCAACCCTTCCGAAAATTGCTGCAGATTTCAATGCTGGGCCATCAACAAGTGTCAGCGTGCGAACCATTCAACAGTAGATCACCGATATGGCCGACGGCCCACTCGTGTACCCTTGATGGCTACACGACACAAAGCTTTACACCTCGCCTGGGCCTGTCAACACCAACATTGGACTGTTGATGACTGTAAAGATGTTGGCTGGTCGGACGAGTCTCGTTTCAAATTGTATCAAGCGGATGAACGTGTACGGGTGTGGAGACAACCTCATGAAGCCATGGGCCCTCCATGTCAGCAGGGGACTGTTCAAGCTGGTAGAGGCTCTGTAATGGTATGGGGCGTGTGCAGTTGGTGCGATATGGGGCCCCTGATACGTCTGGATACGAGTTTGACAGGTGATATGTATGAAAGCATCCTGTGCGATCACCTGCATCCATCCATGTCCACTGTGCATGCCGACGAACTTGGGCAATACCAGCAGGTCACTGTAACACCCCACACGTCCAGAATTGCTACAGAGTAGCTCCAGGAACACTCTTCTGAGTTTAAACACTTCCGCTGGCCACCAAACTCCTCAGACATGAGCATTATTGAGCATATATGGGATCCCTTGCAAAGTGCTGTTCAGAAGAGATCTCTATCGCCTCGTACTCTTATGGATTTATGGACAGCCCTGCAGGATTTATGGTGTCAGTTCCTTCGAGCACTACTTCAGATATTAGCCGAGTCTATGCCACGTCATGTTGCGGCCCTACACGGTATCAGACAGGTGTACCAGTTTCTACCCACAAGAATGTGGGAGAGGCCGGCTGCTGTGGCCTAGCGGTTCTAGGCGCTTCAGTCCGGAACCGCGCTGTTGCTACGGTCAAAGGTTCGAATCCTGCCTTGGGCATGGATGTGTGTGATGTCCTTAGGTTAGTTAGGTTTATGTAGTTTATGTAGTTCTAAGTCTAGGGGACTGATGATCTCAGATGTGAAGTCCCATAGTGCTTAGAGCCATTTGAACCATTTGTGGGAGAGGATGTCGGACGTAACAAACATTTGGACTGACCTAATCCTTTTACAGCACTGAATTTTTTATCTATTAGATAACTTTTCGAAAGAGATACTTTTGACCTGCCCTAAATAAGGAAGTACTTGTATCAAAGCCCTTGTTGTCGTGCTCGGAGAGAAGTTTTAGCGCCCTGACAGTTTTTAGTTCACTGCTACCATTACTTATATCAATGGTCTTCACAGAATCATCACGACGACGGAATTCAAATTTCCATTTGAACAACCTAGCATTACCACCAGAAATACCAAAATTATCATGCAGTCAGTCATGAATTTTCAAAGCTGTATATTGTACATGTATTCTATTCTCGTCAAAGGCGAACCTCAAAGTATTTTCCCTGATCGAATCCGTGGACATGATTTATAACTACGAAGTGGAATCTCCGTTTCGTGAACAATACACAAAGAAGATGAACAAGAAATATTACTACTTACATGTGCAATGGTTGCACAAGGAAATGCGATATACATGTATTAGTCGACCACAATATTATTGCACCTGGGAGTGCTGGTGCTTGCTGGTGCTTCCTTCTGCTTAGCGTGAGCTTTTATCGTGATACTTAATGAGGACACGCTGAACCACTTGATAGCGTATGCACTGCTGACCTGATAGCATTGAGAGTGCGATGCATGTTCCTTAGTCACCACTGTACTTGTTTACTGTAAGGTCACCACGTCTTTCCGATAGCGGCCACAGGAGGCCAAGTGCAATAGCATCGTGTTTATGTAGTACAGTAACCACTAATTTATACTATAGAGCGCCGCACCACCCGTCAACACAGGCTAAGCACTCGGCCGTGACTGATGCTATGCCACCACCCTGCGCAGCATTGTTATTTTTAAGCCACTAGGATATCACAGTCCGCAGCTCGTGGTCTCGCGGTAGCGTTCTCGCTTCCCGAGCACGGGGTCCCGGGTTCGATTCCCGGCGGGGTCAGGGATTTTTCACCTGCCTCGTGATGACTGGGTGTTTGTGTCGTCTTCATCATCATCATCAATCATCCCCATTACGGTCGGAGGAAGGCAATGGCAAACCACCTCCACTAGGACCTTGCCTAGTATGGCGGCGCGGGTCTCCCGCGTCGCTCCCCTACGCTCGGTAAACGGAGTATGGGACTCATCATCATCATCATCAGGATATCACACGGAATTGAGAATTTTTTTTGTCGATTTCTCAAAAACCAGGGTCCACCAGGCTAAATGTCTGTGGGTTCGATCTTCGCTATTGTCCAATGATTTCCTGTCATTTTTTGGTCAGTTTCAGCCAACCAAATGAAGACACATTTGGCAACATTGCTTCAGGCAGCTATCTCGAATCCGTTTGCACGACGACCTGATTGCCTAATTTCAGTGCTCTCAGAAATGGCGCAATGTATTGAATTTTTTCTGAACAGTTACTTCTCAGCTCAACCTCCCCCCCCCCCCTTTTTCCTGCCTCGCGGGATTAGCCGAACGGTCTTAGGCGCTGCAGTCATGGACTGTGCGGCTGGTCCCGGCGGAGGTTCGAGTCCTATCTCGGGCATGGGTGTGTGTTTTCGTCCTTACGATAATTTAGGTTAAGTGGTGTGTAAGCTTAGGGACTCATGACCTTAGCAGTTAAGTCCCATAAGATTTCAGACACATTTGTCATTTTGTCAACCTCCTCTGCAACACATAAACTTTACAGACTATTTCTGCCCAGAGTTTAGTTTAGTTTAGTTATGTCATGTTCCGTAGATCATTTTCACGATTATTTTATCGATATGATGTGGAACAAGTCAGATTACAAGATATATGCATATAGTGTGTGTGTGTGTGTGTTTGTGTTTGTGTAACGTAAGATGATACTTATAGAATGTTCTGATGTGTGCGTTTCAGAATTACTCTGGAATTACCAATTTCTCGAGATGTGTACAGAGGCGGGTTGCTGCTCCACCTTGACTTTAATGGCAACAACAGCACTGGTGCTGGACCTGTCTTTTACATGTCCATTGAAGTCTACACCACCTTGTCTGGGCCTGTCTGGCTGGCATCCCTGGCCTAGCAGTAGCAGGGCTTTACTGTATATGTCGACATCATCTCATCTGGGGCTATCTGGCTAATGTCCCAGACCTAGCAGTAGCAACCTCATAGCCTGTCTTGTTAATGGACACCAGGTAAATCATACAGCTGCATTAGATCACTCTGTGGTTATTGGTGCTTTCAGAGGTCGGATCTTACAATCCCACATTCGTAATACCAATCGGAATCCAGCTACCTTCCGTCGTGCATGTTGAACACTGTTGGAAAGTATGTTCCCTGAAATCAACAACACCCAATGGTATCCCAACATCAGGTGCAAACCGCGGGACTGCTACGGTCGCAAGTTCGAATCCTGCCACGGGCATGGATGTGTGTGATGTCCTTAGGTTAGTTAGGTTTAAGTAGTTCTAAGTTCTAGGGGACTGATGACCACAGATGTTAAGTCCCATAGTGCTCAGAGCCATTTGAATTTGAACCATCAGGTGCAAAACAGTTATATACTGCGAACTGGAGCACCCCTGAAAGAGGTCAGTAATGATACTGCCAAAAAAAGCAACGTAAACCTTTGGGGGAGAATGGTTGTGATATCACAGGGTATGTCAATTGAAGAGGGGTGTGGAACTTTTACCAAGAGGATCATACTGAGGCGTTTTTCTGATATTAAGGGAAGAGGGTCCAATAAGGGAGTCATCCGTGTACTGCACCTTGATGTATACTCTCATGTTCTTGATGCAGTTGATGGGGTGGGGGATTCCAGTTCATTCCTCATAAAAAGATATTGCCACTAACAAAGATGTGTATTAATGTCGAGAATATCAAAAAGGGGGATAAATGTTGCTTCACGTGGTGACTTCTGGCATGAGATAGAGATTACTTGAAAGCTTCGTGTTGTATGGATACGTATGAAACAAATAACTTCTGTGGGCATTATAACTGTGAATGTATCTCATTCCTCGTCACAACTTCCGCCCTGTCAAAATTCAAGAGTCATGACCCTAATTATTTGCTCCATGTTTACAATCTGGACGTAGATGAGAAAAGAGCAAGCTAGGAGATGTGAACTATAAAGCAGCTGGAGCGCTCTACTTTGAAAAGGAGTCGGCCAGTGACCTAAACATGTAAATATACTGCTGTTCCCTGAAGGTGAGAAGCACCACTAGCTCTGGATCAAGAGCATATCCCATCAACTTTTGGCTCAGTTGTTGAAATGTTAGCTGCAGATGCATCAACTCTTTTACTGAGGGAGAGTATTTAGAAAGACATCTAATTGATTGCTCGAGTCAGGAATTGGTACGTGTGCAAATGCCCACTGAGGATAACATGTTCTTAGAGTTTAAGAGCGCCCACTACCAGGAACAATGTCCCTTTGTTGTATATGCTGATCCTGAGTGCTTACTAATTCCTGTGGCGCACTGTGAAGTTGATCCCTTTGCCTCTCACAGCACTTTTACAGAATGATGTATACTGTGTGCAATAGAGTATCGAGTTGTATGCTTGTATGACACCAATATCAACAACTTTGAATCATACATTGGTGCCGCTACGCGACTCGTTGCGGCTTACATCGTTACGGTCGCCAACGCCACTAGCCCAGCGCCATGTCCGGACTCGGAAAGGGAGGCAAAGTCAAGGGCAAGTCAAAGTCCCGCTCAAGCAGGGCTGGACTCCAGTTCCCGGTAGGCAGAGTCCACCGCCTCCTGCGCAAGGGAAACTACGCCGAGCGCGTCGGCGCCGGGGCGCCCGTCTACCTCGCCGCCGTCATGGAGTACCTCGCGGCTGAGGTGCTCGAGCTGGCCGGAAACGCGGCCCGCGACAGCAAGAAGACGCGCATCGTCCCGCGCCACCTGCAGCTCGCCATCCGCAACGACGAGGACCTCAACAAGCTCCTGTCGGGCGTCACCATCTCACAGGCTGGTGTCCTGCCCAACCCAGGCCGTCCTGCTGCCAAAGAAGACCGAGAAGAAGGCCTAAAGAGCGTAATCGGCAAGCGGCCCCACCCAGCACCGCTGCGTGCTCCCTGCACGCAACGCGCTTTGCCGGCTCGGCTCAGAGCAGACAAAACAATCCTGGTTACTCTCTGTTCTCAGAACATTCACGTAGTGTGTTGATGTTATTTATAGCAACGACATTCCAATGACCACCTCACACGAGAATGATGCCTTACACAAGCAAGCAGTTAAATGTCATATTTGAGACCTGCCTTGGGGTAGAAATGCGGAAACCCATGTAGAGATCACTGTCATCTAATGGAGAAGTCCTGCAGTGCCATGGCATATACCCGTCCTCTTCTATAATTTGAGTGGGTATGATGCTGACTTTCTCGTTGAGCACTTGGTTGATTTCAGAATGAAGAATGGTAAGGTCAGTATCATATCTGACAACGTAGAACAATGCATTTAATTTTCCTAACAGATCACGTAAATAATGTCATTCTGTTCCTGAAATTTTCTCCAGAAATTTGCTGAGACAATGTGTCAGGAGGATATGCATCTCAACAGAGCCACATATCCCGATAATGCATAGCTTTAGCCTGTAACGAAGAAAGGAGTATCTCCACTGAATCCAAGTATATGAATACTTGGATACTCCATGAAACTATGTTCTCTGATATAACCGCGTTCACCAGCGAAATCTCAGGCACTGCCATAATGGGTGCAGAGTATACACACACACATTTAATGTGTGGCAGGAATTCAATATCTCCCATTTAGAGGTATATGATAAATCGTATATGGAGACAAATGTACTCTTGCTCGCAGATATTTTTGACAAATTCCAGAGTGTAAATCTAGGCACATGTATTCTGGATTGTGCCTTCCATTAAACCGTTCCAGGGTTTTCATAGGACACAATGTTGAGGAAGACACGTATCGGCATTGAACTGTTGACAGATGTTGAGATGTTGCTTTTATTTGGACATGTGATTCATGCAGTACTTTGTCAGTGCATCCACAGGTACGCTATCATGAATAACCTGCGATTGTGTGAGGAGGAATACAGGATATCTGATGATTTGAGTTACCTGATTTTTTTGCATGTAAAAATCTCTGTTGGAATACTGTGCAACACACTCTGCCATTTGGAGGTTTTTGATGGTTGTTCAAAGATGAAAACGACTGATTGAACGATGAAATCCAAATTGTGGATGCTGATGCTGCTGGAGGATATGTCCTGGAGACAGACATGGAACTTCTCACCGATCTCCATGATCAAGCACAACGACTTGCAACTATGTGTAGAGCAACTAGTCCTATGAAATGACTCAAAACCCAAGGTAGTGACAACCCTGGGGTATAAACAGAAGTATTGGGACAAGGGGGGCATGGGAACAAAGTACCATTATCCAAGATGGCGGCGATGACGTCATCAAAGATGGCGGACATGACGTCAATCAAGATGGCAGATTTTGGCGGGAAGCTTGAATTTTGTTGGTAAAGTGCCACCCCCCCCCCCCCCCCTCCCTCCCTGCAAAACCGTGCGACAATCACATTTCAGCAGGATAATGCATCACATCCTGGTTATCTCTACTAAGCAGGAAAATGGCGGGAAAAAAGACTTCTCTTCTTTTATTTAACCAATTTCAAGCACATGTTTTTGCTACTGGGTCTGGACTCCAACTGGCTTAATTCGTATTGGTGCCACCAGAGGGCGCTTTCCTGACATCGGGTGAGGACGCAAGTACCGTTATTCAATATGGCTGCACCCAGTGTGTTCACCGTGAGCTCCTAAGCCCAACTGACTTAGTTCATATCGTGTCCACCAGAGGGCACTCTCCTGACGTCAGATCATGATGCAAGCACCGTTATTCAAGATAGAAACACCCAGTGTATCCACCACGAGCTACAGAGCCCAACTGGCTTAGTTCATATCGTCGCCGTAAGAGGACGCAACCGTGATGTTGAGTGATGACACAAGATTGTCTGCTCTCTCTGTCTCGGGCGTTATAACAGGACATGCGCCGCGGCAACGGCCCACGAGCGCACGACTGCTAACATCACAGCCTCAAGTCCGCACTTTCATACTCGCGTTGGACATAGTCTTCTGTAAATATGCTGACGAATTTGACTGAACAAATGTGACACCAACATCGTGCATCTAACGTATGAATTACCCAAGTACTTAATTCCATTTCAATTTTAATCATATTCAATAACTCAATTTATAATTTCAATATTCAATTATCAAATGAGAAGTTTCACATTTTCCCACTATGAGCACAGAGTTCATTCATGATCTAGCCCCCCCCCCCCCCCCCCCCCGCTAGAATGCTGCATGCCATACCCACATGGACTTGGAAGCAAATAGTTAAAGTCTCCACCAAATCTCTGCAATCGACCGCCACAACCCCCTACCAGCATATGTCGTCGGGCTAACATGCACTAACGTGTACTAATGTGCGTAGTGCATAACTTAATCCAGGATGGTTTGGCGAAATGGCGGAAAAACAGATCTGAACACAAGTTTTTATTTTGCAATTAGTCTCTCCACCATGAGATCTAGAGTCCTACTGACCTAGTACACACTACTGCCACCAGAAGGTACTGTGATCGCTCCTATGACCTAATCCCAGATGGTTGTCTGCAGGGGTAAAATGGCGCGTAAAATGTCTCATGCTGCGCTGGGCTGCTGGGGAGAGTAAGGAATGAATGCACTCTATTTATTTTGAAACAACTTATTTAGGCATGTTGTATATCTATCACACTGATACGAAACACTCGCCATCTTATGCTTGGGATCATGTTGCACAGCCAACTTTTCTTTCTGGGGCTTTCTGTGGTTATTTTGCACAGATTGCTAAATTTCACCGACAGTTTCCTCAATATATACGTCCCTCACGATAGGACACACAGTCATTCTCTCTAGTCATCCTATAACATAAACCATACTAACTTTACAATGCAATATATACACAGTTTACAAGGTGTACGCCACAGAAACTTTACAATAAAATATATACACATTTTTGACAAACAGTGCAATTATCTTTTATATCTCTAAATCATCCGAAAAAACTATCCTTTACCTACACTCACACAATCTATATGCCACAATGCTCTCCATTCCTAGGGAAGCACTGTCAACCCGTTCTTTCTTTCTACAGATGCGACACTCAGCGGTAGTAAACTATTTGCAACTGATCACCATTTTGCAGCGACAATTAAATATCACAAAGTTGTCTACAGGTCATCAAATACATACGAGACTCGCAAGAATATTGGAGCGTCAAACTGATCACCAACCAGGAAATATATCACCACCTACCGTGTCGATGTAGTAAACATACACTTCATATCCTCCACCGTACAAAATCATCCCTTTTACATCAGTGGACCGAAGTCGCTCTTAAAACTCATCAACAAATTCGGGATCGTTTCCCCTCGGCACAAACGTGTTACTGTTTCCTCTTACTTGCTCGCTTTTCTACAGACATCTCCAGACTCGGGGATGACAAGAACACCCATATTTTCGGAAGAATATTATACAATTTTCGCGGTACTTTTCTATATCAAGCACTAAGCAGCATCCTATCGATCGCTAACGCAACATAATGCACAAAATATAGACTGTAAATTATTTCTCCACAAACACCAAACTTTAGCGAGTTGCAGCATGCTGTGAACCATTGACTAGCTAGAAACAAATACAGTAAACTGATATTTGCACTCTCGAATACCGATGTCGGTGATGTAACATATTCCACATGATCAATATAGTTAACAAACCAACTATGGTCTCTCCCACGTCTAGAGAACAGACAAACATATGTCCAACACACCACAATCGATCTTGCCTCAACTAAATAAAGGCGCCAAATGTGCAGAAGCAGTCGACCGAACAATAAACATGGGAAGGAATAACGCTCCACGTCAAACGCAACACCTTCTCAAAATTCCACTTGATCACGAAAGCTACCCAACACATACTAAGTATTAGTTCGCTATTCAGTAGTCTAGAGGATGGTAAAGTTAACCCTGATACATTCCTATACTCCAACAGGTCTCTACATTCGGAATACTGCTACCGTTAACGTGGGAACGCGAATCAATACCACCACAGACTTTCCATACACGGACACATTCAAGAAACCCCTCACATACATATTCTATAATTATACACTACTAGCCATTAAAATTTCTACACCAATAAGAAATGTAGATGATAAACGGGTATTCATTGTACAAACATATACTAGAACTGACATGTGGTTACATTTTCACGCAATTTGAGTGAATAGATCCTGAGAAATCAGTATCCAGAACAACCACCTCTGGCTGTAATAACGCTCTTGATACGTCTTGGCGTTGGGTCAGAAAGAGCTTGGTTGGCGTGTACAGGTATAGCTGCCCATGCAGATTCAACACGATGCCACAGTTCATCAAGAGTAGTGACTGGCGTATTGTTACGAACAAGTTGCTCGGCCACCATTGACCAGACATTCTCAATCGGTGAGAGATCTGGAGAATGTGCTGACCAGGGCAGCAGTCGAACATTTTCTGTATCCAGAAAGTCCCGTACATGACCTGCAACATGCCGTCGTGCATTATCCTGCTGAAACGTAGGGTTTCGCAGGGATCGAATGAAGGGTGGATCCACGGGTAACACATCTTAAATGTAACGTCCACTGTTCAAAGTGCCGTCAATGCGAACAAGAGGTGACCGAGACGAGTAACCAATGGCACCCCATACTATGCTGCAAACAGAACCTGGATTCATCTGAAACAATGACGTTTTGCCATTCGTCACCCAGGTTTATCGTTGAGTACACCATCGCAGGCGTTCCTGCCTGTGATGGATCGTCAAGGGTAACCGCAGCCACGATCTTCGAGCTGATACTCCATGCTGCTGCAAACGTTGTCGAACTGTTCGTGCAGATGGTTGTTGTCTTGCAAACGTCCCCATCTGTTGACTCAGGGATCGAGACGTGGCTGCACGACCCGGTACAGCCATGCAGATATGATGCCTGTCATCGTAACTGCTAATGATACGAGGTCGTTGGGATCCAGCACGGCGTTCCGTACTACCCTCCTGAACCCACCGATTCCATATTCTGCTAACAGTCATTGGATCTCGACCAACGCGAGCAGCAATGTCGCGATACGATAAACCGCAATCGCGACAGGCTACAATCCGACCTTTATCAATGTCGGAAACGTGACGGTAGGCATTTCTCCTCCTTACACGAGGCATCACAGCAACCTTTTACCAGGCAACGCCGGTCAACTGCTGTTTGTGTATGAGAAATCGGTTGGAAACTTTCCTCATGTCAGCACGTTGTAGGTGTTGCCACCTGCGCCAGCCTTGTGTGAATGCTCTGAAAAGCTTATCATTTGCATATCACAGCATCTTCATCCTGTCGCTTAAATTTCGCGTCTGTAGTACGTCAACTTCGTGGTGTAGCAGCTTTAATGGCGAGTAGTGTACTTACATGTAAATGTTACATCGTGGCCTCAACTGAACAGTATTTGGTAATGAATGAAGTGTGTGAAATACACTCTTTCGACCGCAGTGGCTCTGGAAATACCTGTACCTCAATTACGACTAGACATACTCTTGATTTTGCTATCACAGTACTCCAAGTCAAATCCATACCCTCCCTACAACAGGACATAGATATGTCCTTTACACAAACACATATACTTTAAAAACCTGATGCTCAAATGCAAACATATCACACACCCAACATTAATATTAAGTATAATATTACCTCATCAATAACTGGATGCTTACAATACGAAATAATACCGATCGAAAATCAACGATGGGTTCGCATGTCTCTTACGTTGTTCGTGCGAGTCATACCACTGTGTCATAGACGTAACTGAGCAAAATATGAACACAATTTTCAAACTCCAGAATAGAGCTATAAGAACAATAACCAAAAATACTAGTCGAGCTCATTGTAAAGATCTGTTCAGAACCCTGGGATTTTAACTGCTCCATGTGAATACATATACCATTCAGTTGTACACATCAAAAAATAACATTGGTAATTCCTGCACAAACAGCTCTGTCCATGACCATGCAACAAGAGATAGACTCTACTTACATTTACCAAGAAAAAATAAACATAAAACTCAAAAAAGCATTTTCTACGAAGGAATAAAACTATACAAGAAATTACCAAAAAGATTAAAGAAATTGCCAAAATACACTTATTTAAAAAGGCAGCTAAAAAGTAGCTGTTATGCAATACATTTTATACATTGAAGGATTACTTAGCTAAAACAGAGTAGGGATTTGATAAAGAATGTTATACAAATAAATAATAATAATAATGATTATAAAATACCCAACATTCCACATAACACTTTCACTTTATGTTTTTTTCCTTCTTTCTTTCCTTTCTAGAAATACTTACACCGAAGCTATGCACAGCAAAATTCTAATACCTCTTCCTCTTTCTGAGCTCAACATCTCACTCATTATGGAGGGACGCTGGCTCAGTTTTTCAGCACAGCAAGTGGGAAGTTGAGGTACAGAAAATGGCCCAGAGATCACCATTGTGTGTGTGTGTAGTCAGTGAAGTGTTATGAAACAACGTGTGTATAGTGTGTGCAGTGACTGACAGAGACATACGAGTGAACAATGTGGCATTATATTATTTAATAAGTTATTTGCAAAAAAAAGTATTGTATAACAGGATTGAATATAATGATTGTCTCTAACTAGAAGTATGTAAATTTATGTGTATACGAATTAGCTTATTTTAAATTGATCTAAATTTGTAAATACTTTGACATGTCCTATATCCTTGTAAAAAGAGATCTATGGATGAATAAAGCTACTACTACTACTATGTTAAAGAAAAAAATCCCGATCCCAATACCTGCTGCATGTTACTCTCAGAAGCGCTCTTGGTTCTTCAGGTGCACCCAAGTATTCATGTTAAAACCTATACCCTCTTTATGAATCGAGGTACAACATTACCTCTGAATGAGGTGGTGTTTTCTGGACAAATACCCTGAGGGTGATGGTAGAAATGTGCAACCTCGGGACAAACTCAATGAACTTTGAAAGTGATTCGGTTAAGGAACATGGTATGCAAGCGCTATTTGCTTCTCCATCACACCGCACCCAACGAGGTAATTCATTAGTTTTTGCAATGCATTCTGTCTCGAGACCATATAAGAGGTTCCGCGGTATATCCGCTGAGTTATAGGCAGTGGCAGACAGTAGTAGTAGATGATGTGCTGATTGAGGTCGTAAGAAGAAAAATTTAACTAACTTCTCAGATCTGTAGTGTTACGCTGTATGTTAGAAATTACTTCCATTCAAACACATACTTGCATAGGCTCACACAAACAAGTCAATCATATTTCACACACTCTCATATCTCTAAACCTGTCTGCTACAGTAAAATTACAACCTGGTTTTAATCACACCCTACACATCTTGCAGTCGCACCCATTTCTACAGCTTTCCACAAGTGGTCGTTCCAATGTAAGTCCGAACTGAGCAGAAGTCAGAGAAAGACATATCCAACACCTTCTGCAACAAGTGTAGAAACAGACCGAGCTGAGTTACTGCAACAGGACCATGTTTAGAGCATTCGGAGGAAATGCGCGCAATGTGGTACGTCCCCAAACTAGAGACAAGTACTACAGATCCCAAACATGCTATCTTTATTCTTTTATACCCACTCTAACATAGAAAAATTACGAACTATAAAAGCTCATCCTATTAACAAGTCACCTAGGCGTCGATGCAGGCGCAATGACGTATAGCTGCGTTGGGCCTCAGCGCGAAGAAAGAGATTTCACAATACTTCCCCAGAATAGTGTAGCATGCAGCCATCCAGGCATTGCTAACGGTTCACCAAGTCCGATCCTCGAACTACTGCTGCCTATGTGGACACGATCATATTAAATATACAGACACCTCAGAGACCACTTTAAAGTTTGATCACCTATACTCCAATAGAATTATCGTATGAGACGCACCCTCTGGTCCCGATTCAAACACTAACACGCTTTTGTACATTGCCAAACATTTCTTTTTCTGCCAGAACTTCGAGGTCTATGTCAGATTCTAAACTGACATTAAGACGCTCTGATCCACAACCTCTCACGAACAGTTCGACGACGCTTGCAGCAGCATGGACTATCAGCTTGGAGACCATGGATGCGGTTACCCTTGTCACTGCATCACAGGCAGGAGCGCTTGTGGCTGTATACTCAATGATGAACCTGGGTGCACGAATGGCAAAACGTCATTTTTTTTCAGATGAATACAGATCTCTCACTCGCAGGAGAGCTTCTGTAAAGTTTGGAAGGTAGGAGACGAGGTACTGGCAGAAGTAAAGCTGTGAGTACCGGGCGTGAGTCGTGCTTCGGTAGCTCAGTTGGTAGAGCACTTGCCCGCGAAAGGCAAAGGTCCCGAGTTCGAGTCTCGGACGGGCACACAGTTTTAATCTGCCAGGAAGTTTCATATCAGCGCACACTCCGCTGCAGAGTGAAAATCTCATCATGATGGTGTCTTCTGTGTTTGGCGTCATCGCGGTGAATGCACATTGGGAGTGAGTATTCGTCATGGCCATATTGGCGTATAACCCGGCGTGATGGTATGGGGTGCCATTGGTTACTCGTCTCGGTCACCTCTTGTTCGCATTGACGGCACTTTGAACAGTGGACGTTACATTTAAGATGTGTTACGACCCGTGGATCCACCCTTCATTCGATCCCTGCGAAACCCTACATTTCAGCAGGATAATGCACGACCGCATGTTGCAGGTCCTCTACGTGCCTTTCTGGATACAGAAAATGTTCGACTGCTGCCCTGGTCAGCACATTCTCCAGATCTCTCACCAATTGAAAACGTCTGGTCAATGGTGGCCGAGCAACTAGTTCGCCACAATACGCCAGTTACTACTCTTGATGAACTGTGGTATCGTGTTGAATCTGCATGGGCAGCTGTATCTGTACACGCCATCCAAGCTCTGTTTGACTCAATGCCCAGGCGTATCAAGGTCGTTATTACAGCCAGAGGTGGTTGTTCTGGATACTGATTTCTCAGGATCTATGCTCTCAAATTGCGTGAAAATGTAACCACATGTCAGAGCTAGTATAATATATTTGTCCAATGAATACCCGTTTATCATATGCATTTCTTATTGGTGTAACAATTTTAATGGCTAGTAGTGCATAATTATAGAATATGTATGTGAGGGGTTTCTTGAATGTGTTCGTGTATGGAAAGTCTGTGGTGGTATTGATTCGCGTTCCCACGTTAACGGTAGCAGTCTTCCGAATGTAGAGACCTGTTGGAGTATAGGAATGTATCAGGGTTAACTTTACCATCCTCTAAACTACCGAATAGCGAACTAATACTTAGTATGTGTTGGGCGGCTTTCGTGAACAAGTGGAATTTTGAGAATGTATTGCGTTTGACGTGGAGTGTTATTTCTTCCCATGTTGATTGTTCGGTCGACTGCTTCTCCACATTTGGCGCCTTTATTTAGTTGAGGCAAGATCGATTGTGGTATGTTGGTCACATGTTCGTCTGTTCTCTAGATGTGGGAAAGACCATAGTTGGTTTGTAAACTATATTGATCATGTGAAATATGTTACATCACTGACTTCGGTATTCGAGAGCGCAAAGATCAGTTTACTGTATTTGTGTCTAATTAGTCAATGGTTTACAGCATGCTGCACCTTGCTAAAGTTTGGTGTTAGTGGAGAAATAATTTGCAGTCTATATCTTGTGCATTATGTTGCATCGATAGGACGCTGCCTAGTGCTTGATATAGAGAAGTACCGCGAAAATTGTATAATGTTGTTGTTGTGGTCTTCAGTCCTGAGACTGGTTTGATGCAGCTCTCCATGCTACTCTATCCTGTGCAAGCTTCTTCATCTCCCAGTACCTACTGCAACCTACATCCTTCTGAATCTGCTTAGTGCATTCATCTCTTGGTCTTCCTCTACGATTTTTACCCTCCACACTGCCCTCCAATGCTAAATTGGTGATCCCTTGATGCCACAGAACATGTCCTACCAACCGATCCCTTCTTCTGGTCAAGTTGTGCTACAAGCTCCTCTTCTCTCCAATCCTATTCAATACCTCCTCATTTGTTATGTGATCTACCCATCTAATCTTCAGCATTCTTCTGTAGCACCACATTTCGAAAGCTTCTATTCTCTTCTTGTCCAAACTATTTATCGTCCATGTTTCACTTCCATACAAGGCTACACTCCATACAAATACTTTCAGAAATGACTTCCTGACACTTAAATCTATACTCGATGTTAACAAATGTCTCTTCTTCAGAAACGCTTTCCTTGTCATTGCCGGTCTACATATTATATATCCTCTCTACTTCGACCATCATCAGTTATTTTGCTCCCCAAATAGCAAAACTCCTTTACTACTTTAAGTGTCTCATTTCCTAATCTAATTCCCTCAGCGTCACCCGACTTAATTCGGCTACATTCCATTATCCTCGTTTTGCTTTTGTTGATGTTCATCTTATATCCTCCTTTCAAGACACTGTCCATTCCGTTCAACTGCTCTTCCAAGTCCTTTGCTGTCTCTGACAGAATTACAATGTCATCAGCGACCCTCAAAGTTTTTATTGCTTCTCCATGGATTTTAATACCTACTCCGAATTTTTCTTTTGTTTCCTTTACTGCTTGCTCAATATACAGATTGAATAACATCGGGGAGAGGTTACAACCCTGTCTTACTCCCTTCCCAACCACTGCTTCCCTTTCATGTTCCTCGACTCTTATAACTGCCATCTGGTTTCTGTACAAATTGTAAATAGCCTTTCGCTCCCTGTATTTTACCCCTGTCACCTTTAGAAATTGAAAGTGAGTATTCCAGTCAACATTGTCAAAAGCTTTCTCTAAGTCTACAAATGCTAGAAACGTAGGTTTGCCTTTCTATAATCTTTCTTCTAAAATAAGTCGTAAGGTCAGTATTGCCTCACGTGTTCCAGTGTTTCTACGGAATCTAAACTGATCTTCCCCGAGGTCGGCTTCTACTAGTTTTTCCATTCGTCTGTAAAGAATTCGTGTTAGTATTTTGCAGCTGTGGCTTATTAAACTGATTGTTTGCTAATTTTCACATCTGTCAACACCTGCTTTCTTTGGGATTGGAATTATTATATTCTTCTTGATGTCTGGGGGTATTTCGCCTGTTTCATACATGTTGCTCACCAGATGGCAGAGTTTTGTCAGGACTGGCTCTCCCAAGGCCGTCAGAAGTTCCAATGGAATGTTTACTCCCAGGGCCTTGTTTCGATTCAGGTCTTTCAGTTCTCTGTCAAACTCTACACGCAGTATCGTATCTCCCATTTCATCTTCATCTACATCCTCTTCCATTTCCATAATATTGTCCTCAAGTACATCGCCCTTGTATAGACCCTCTATATACTCCTTCCACCTTTCTGCTTTCCCTTCTTTGCTCAGAACTGGGCTTCCATCTGAGCTCTTGATGTTCATACAAGTGGTTCTCTTATCTCCAAAGGTCTCTCTAATTTTCCTGTAGGCAGTATCTATCTTACCCCTAGTGAGATAAGCCTCTACATCCTTACATTTGTCCTCTAGCCATCCCTGCTTAGCCATTTTGCACTTCCTGTCGATCTAACTTTTGAGACGTTTGTATTCCTTTTTGCCTGCTTCATTTACTGCATTTTTATATTTTCTCCTTTCAACAATTAAATTCAATATTTCTTCTGTTACCCAAGGATTTCTACTAGCCCTCGTCTTTTTACCTACTTGATCCTCTGCTGCCTTCACTACTTCATCCCTCAAAGCGACCCATTCTTCTTCTACTGTATTTCTTTCCCCATTCCTGTCAATTGTTCTCTTATTCTCTCCCTGAAACTCTGTAGAACCTCCGCTTCTTTCAGTTTATCCAGGTCCCATCTCCTTAATTTCCCACCTTTTTGCAGTTTCTTCAGTTTTAATCTACAGGTCATAACCAATAGATTGTGGTCAGAGTCCACATCTGCTCCTGGAAATGTCTTACAATTTAAAACCTGGTTCCTAAATCTATGTCTTACCATTATATAATCTATCTGATACCTTTTAGTATCTTCAGGGATCTTCCATGTATATAACCTTCTTTCATGATTCTTAAACCAAGTGTTAGCTATGATTAATTTGTGCTCTGTGCAAAATTCTACCAGGCGGCTTCCTCTTTCATTTCTTAGCCCCAGTCCATATTCACCTGCTATGTTTCCTTCTCTCCCTTTTCCTACACTCGAATTCCAGTCACCCATGACTATTAAATTTTCGTCTCCTTTCACTATCTGAATAATTTCTTTTATTTGATCATACATTTCTTCAATTTCTTCGTCATCTGCAGAGCCAGTTGGCATATGAACTTGTACTAATGTAGTAGGTGTGGGCTTGGTATCTATCTTGGCCACAATAATGCGTTCACTATGCTGTTTGTAGTAGCTTACCCGCATTCCTATTTTTCTATTCATTATTAAACCTACTCCTGCATCACCCCTATTTGATTTTGTGTTTATAACCCTGTAGTCACCTGACCAGAAGTCTTGTTCCTCCTGCCACCGAACTTCACTAATTCCCACTATATCTAACTTTAACCTACCCATTTCCCTTTTTAAATTTTCTAACCTACCTGCCCGATTATGGGATCTGACATTCCACGCTCCGATCCGTAGAACGCCAGTTTTCTTTCTCCTGATAACGACATCCTCTTGAGTAGTCCCCGCCCGGAGATCCGAATGGGGGACTATTTTACCTCCGGAATATTTTACCCAAGAGGATGCCATCATCATTTAATCATACAGTAAAGCTGCATGCCTTCCCCTTGCTTTCAGCCGTTCGCAGTACCAGCACAGCAAGTCCGTTTTGGTTATTGCTACAAGGCCAGATCAGTCAATCATCCAGACTGTTGCCCTTGCAACTACAGGAAAGGCTGCGGCCCCTCTTCAGGAACCACACGTTTGTCTGGCCTCTCAACAGATTGTGGTTGTACCTACGGTACGGCTATCTGTATCGCTGAGGCACGCAATGGTTTACAGCATGCTGCACCTTGCTCAAGTTTGGTGTTACTGGAGAAATAATTTACAGTCTATATCTTGTGCATTATGTTGCATCGATAGGATGTTGCCTAGTGCTTGATATAGAGAAGTACCGCGAAAATTGTATAATATTCTTCCGAAAATATGGGTGTTCTTGTAATCCGCGAGTCTGGAGATGTCTGTGGAAAAGCGAGCAAGAAAGAGGAAATAACACGTTTGTGCTTAGGGGAAACGATCCCGAATTTGTTGACGAGTTCTGAGAGCGACTTCGGTCCACTGATGTGAAAGGGATGATTTTGTATGGTGGAGGATATGAAGTGTATTCTTACCACATCAACACGGTGGGTGGTGACATATTCCCTGGTTGGAAATCAGTTTAACGCTCCAATATTCTTGCGAGTCTCATATGTATTTGATGACATCTAGACAACTTTGCGATGTTTTATTGTCAATGCAAAATGGTGGTCGGTTTCAAATAGTTTATTACCACTGAGTGTCGTATCTATACAAAGAAAGAAAAGGTTGACAGTGCTTCCCTAGGAATGGAGAGCATTGTGGCATATAGATTGTGTGAGTGTAGGTATAGGATAATTTTTTTCGGGCGATGTAGAGATATAAAAGATAATGACAATGTTTGTCAAAAATGTGTATATATTTTATTGTAAAGTTTCTGTGGCTTACCCTGTGTAAACTGGGTATATATTGCATTGTAAAGTTAGTATGGTTTATGTTTTGGGATGATTAGAGAGGATGGCTGTGTGTCCTATCGTGAGGGACGTATAGATTGAGGGAACTGTCGGTGCAATTTAACAATCTGTGCAAAATAGCCACAGAACGCCCCAGAAAGGAAAGGTGGATGGTGCTTCGATACCGACGGCGTTAGTAATTCAATTGGTAAATTCTGTCGTTGGACTGTGGTTGGATATAGGTGCCGTGAGAACATGTGTGTATGTTGAGAGCAAGAAAGCTATCACATTATGTTTACGAGGAGAACTGGATTCGGCGATATTTTCGTAAACAGGTTTTGTTAGGGTAGGAATTTTGGCGCATACAAGCTCAGCTTTATCTATTTCTGGGGCACTATAAAATTACGGAGAGCTCTACTTGGATGACACTTTTTTCCCAAGGGCATGTAACGTAAGAATAACATTGAGAATGTTTTATATGGTGAGGTCTCAGTCACGCTGGGGTGGGTACACACGGCGGAATGCGTGTGTCAACACGCTCTGTACTATTCTGCCTTCAGTGGTAAAGACAAGTGGTGCCTGGAGATGCCTCAAGCATGAGACTGGCGTGAGCGTGCTTTGTAATGCTATGGTGTCTGTATAACCGTGACTGTATAGAGACATGGAACTTTCACCGGTGTTCGACGATTCCGTCTCAGGGACTGTGGAGAAGCATGCGGGATCCGAGTTGCGGTTGCCTCACTTTGTGGGTGTTGTGGTTTGCGTGGCCCTAAATGGACATCTGTGAGTGCTTTGACAACTCACGGCCTCATCGACTGGACGTGCGATCGTGTCATCATCGGTGCCTAGCCGATAGGGATTTCTCAGGTAAAAAATGGTTCAAATGGCTGTGAGCACTATTGGACTTAACATCTGAGGTCATCAGTTCCCTAGAACTTAGAACTACTTAAACCTAAGGACATCACATACATCCATGCCTGAGGCAGGATTCGAACCTGCGACCCTAACGGTCACGCATTTCCACACTGTAGCGTCTAGAACCACTCGCCCACCCCGGCCGGCAATTAAATTGATCAATTAATTAACGTTTCTGGTGGGAAAGTGTCACGCAAACCTGCCACGCCCCCTGGTGGGAAGTTCTGATTCTATCAGGACAATGCAACCTCTAGTAACCTAAGAACAGGGCGGGAAAGAAAGGTCATTTAGGGTACCTCCACTAATCTAAGTCACCCAACTACCACTTCTTCCTAGGAATTGATACGAAGTTTGAATTTTGGAGGTAAGATAGGTCAATTGGGCTACCTCCACTAACCTAAGAAAATGGCAGGAAAGAAAGGGCGCTTGGGCTAGCTCCACTAACCTAAGTCATCCAATCGCCACCTCTTCCTAGGAAATGGTGGAAAGAGGACTCGACCTGTGCTCCAATAAGTCTTTATTTTGCATTCACTATTTATTTAAATAATTAGAGGTCTGGGAGTCCAACTTACCTAGTACACAGTACCACCACCAGAGGGCACTGTTGTCCCTTCCATGATGTAATCTATGATGGCGGTCTGGTGGTGGAGAGGAAGGGTCTAATAACAGGAAATTCTAGTGTGTATTGTTTATTCATAAAAATATCAGTTTGTATCTGTGCTATTTGGAAACATGTAGGTCTTGTAAGAAGTAATTACATGGAGCAGACATGTTGCATGATCTAATGTTCGGCCCTCTACTCTGGGTGTCTTAACCTAATGCTTGAGCCTTTGTCAGCACTTAACCTACTGTCCTGCTAAGTCGTTTTCCATGTCACCCCCATTTCCTTAAACTATTGTACCGCCTTTGATGACAAATTAAGTAATTAGTTATACCCTCCCACCATTTTCTGGTACACTTTTCGAATTTCACATGGTTTTGAAGGTCATTTCTTGAGCATTCTTCTCAAACATACACCCCCTTAAACTATTGTACTGCATTATGCATAAAAATTATTCAAATTATCTTGGTGTTCTGCACTTAACCTGCTGCTCTGCTCCATTTCACCCACTCACACACAGCCTCCCCTTAACGACTGTACCGCCAACACCACGGTGATATAAAAAATTTATGCAAATTAATTAAATTAATATTTTTCACATGTATGGGGTAGTTTTTTTTTAATTTGCTGCATCTTTTTGGTCTTAGAGTATTGTTCGTCTGCATGGGGCACTAACGAGTTGGGTCTGATTCAAGTGATTGAGAAGGTCCAAAGAAGAACCGAAAGATTCATGACTGGTACATTTAGCCACCACAAGAGCATTACAAATCTCATTGAAAGTTTTAAGTGGTACACACTTGCAGACAGAAGACACATTAAACGAAAGGGGCTGCTCACTAAATTCCAAAATCCTATCTTTGCTGAGGATGTAGAGCATATATTGTTACCACCAACTTTCATTGCGCACAATGATCACCATTCAAAGATAAGGGAAATTAGAGCTCGTACTGAGGTGTTCAGACAGTCGTTTTTCCCTCACACGATCCACGAGTGGAACAGAGAGGGGGGGGGGGGGGGGAATATGACTTTGTTGCAAACAGTGCACTCCACCCACTGCACACCGCTTGGTGGCCAGCAGACTGAATGTGTTGATGTAGATGGAATATAGTTTAAATTACAAAAGATCACTAGTAAAAAACACATTCCACCACCCAACACCTGACACCACTGCCGGAGTCGGGGAGCATCGGCGGTCCCTGCGAAGCTACGATGCGTTCATTCGGGTCCCGCAATGATGAGGCGCTGGAATCTCTTTGATACTGTCGAAATACGTTTTCACCTAGATACCATTGCTGGTGCAATGACACATAGGGTCAGGCATGGAGAGAGAGATGTTGCAATACTTCCCAGAATAGCACAGGGTGCACTCCTAAAGATACAGCCCATCCGTCTGAACTTACCCATCATACTGCCGCTGCTACCTGCGTGGAAGCGCCATTCGCCTTTTTTTCTTCGTTTTGCAGACAATACTTTTAGCCACAAAAAAACTATTTTACACAGATAGCCATATTGCATCCACAATTAAACCTTGCAAAGTACCCTACATATCGCCAAATACGGAAAGACTCCTACTCACTTACACTGACCTCGCACTGAGGACAGGAGCTAGAATATTAGAACATGAAACCAATCTCCGACCCATCTATATATCTCCACGTACCGTGTCGTTCTTGTAAACATACAAATCGTATCCTGCGCCATACAAAATCAGCCCTTTTACGTCATTCGTGCATTTACCACTATGACAGACAGCACCGTGTACACTCCCTGCAACACTAGTTATTTCCCTGCGAGGTCAGCGGTCATACACCCTCAATGGACAGAAGTCACTCTCAGAAATGTTCTACAAATTTCAGCTCGTTCTCCCTTGGCACAAACGCGTTACTGTTTCTGGTACGAACCTGCTTGCTTGCTTGCTTTTCTACACCCGTCTCCAGACTCTGGGATTACAAGAACACCTGATTTTCGATGATTTACCGTAATATTATACCAATTTCGCGGTACTTTTCGGTATCAAGCACACAGCAGTATGCTACTGGTTCCTCGCGCAACATTATTACAAAGATATAGACTGGAAATTATTTCTCTACAAACCCCAAATTTTAGCGAGGTGGACATTTATGTGAGAACTCGAAACAAATATAGGATAACTGATATTTCCACTCGCGATTACCGATGTCAGTGATGTAACAGATTTCAAATTATCCCTATAATTTACAAGGTCAACTAAGGTGTTTCTCATGTCTAGAGAACCGGCAAATGTGTCTTTCACACACTACAATCTATGTTCCCTCAACTAAATACAGGCGCGAAGTTTCACCTCCTAGAAAATGGTTCAAATGGGTCAGAGCACTATGGGACTTAACAGCTATGGTCATCAGTCCCCTAGAACTTAGAACTACTTAAACCTAACTAACCTAAGGACATCACACAACATCTCCTAGACGCACACACCACAATCCATGTTCCCTCCAGTAAATAATGGTGCGAAATGTGAAGAAGTTGTCAACCGAACAATCTACATGCGAGGAAATAACGGCCCAGCGCAAACACACGTCCCTATTCAATCTTCTCGAATTTCCACGCGATCACGAGAGCTACCCAACACATACTAAGTATTAGTTCGCTATTCTGCCGTCTAGATGACAACCCGGTTAAGACGACTACATTCCTACGATCCAACAGGTCTCTCCATTCAGACAGATCCTACCGTTAACGGGGAACGTGAATCATCCCTGCACAGGTCATCAGCACTGCACGCCAAGCACGCACAGGTAGAATCATCACCCTAAGAAATTGGTCACATATACAGGGTGTTCCAAAACGGTACGGCCAAACTTTCATGAAACATTCCTCACACACAAATAAAGAAAAGATGTTATGTGAACATGTGTCCGGAAACGCCTAATTTCCATGTTAGAGCTCATTTTAGTTACGTCAGTATGTACTGTACTTCCTCGATTTACCGCCAGTTGGCCCAATTGAAGGAAGGTAATGTTGACTTCGGTGCTTGTGTTGACATGCGACTCATTGCTCTACAGTACTAGCATCAAGCGCATCAGTACGTAGCATCAATAGGTTAGTGTTCATCACGAATGTGGTTTTGCAGTCAGTGCAATGTTTACAAATGCGGAGTTGGCATATGCCCATTTGATGTATGGATTAGCACGGGGCAATAGCCGTGGCGCGGTACGTTTGTATCGAGATAGATTTCCAGAACGAAGGTGTCCCGACAGGAAGACGTTCGAAGCAATTGATCGGCGTCTTAGGGAGCACGGAACATTCCAGCCTATGACTCGCGACTGGGGAAGACCTAGAACGACGAGGATACCTGCAGTGGACGAGGCAATTCTTCGTGCTGTTGACGATAACCCTAATGTCAGCGTCAGAGAAGTTGCTGCTGTACAAGGTAACGTTGACCACGTCACTGTATGGAGAGTGCTACGGGAGAACCAGTTGTTTCCGTACCATGTACAGCGTGTGCAGGCACTATCAGCAGCTGATTGGCCTCCACGTGTACACTTCTGCGAATGGTTCATCAAACAATGTGGCAATTCTCATTTCAGTGCAAATGTTCTCTTTACGGATGAGGCTCCATTCCAACGTGATCAGATTGTAAATTTTCACAATCAACATGTGTGGGCTGACGAGAATCCGCACGCAATTGTGCAATCACGTCATCAACGCAGATTTTCTGTGAACGTTTGGGCAGGCATTGTTGGTGATGTCTTGATTGGGCCCCATGTGCTTCCACCTACGCTAAATGGAGCGCGTTATAATGATTTCATACGGGATACTCTACCTGTGCTGCTAGAACATGTGCCTTTACAAGTACGACACAACATGTGGTTCATGCTCGATGGAGCTCCTGCACATTTCAGTCGAAGTGTTCGTACGCTTCTCAACAACAGATTCGGTGATCGATAGATTGGTAGAGGAGGACCAATTCCATGGCATCCACGCTCTCCTGACCTCAGCCCTCTTGACTTTCATTTATGGGGGCATTTGAAAGCTCTTGTCTACGCAACCCCGGTACCAAGTGTAGAGACTCTTCGTGCTCGTATTGTGGACGGTAGTGATACAATACGCCATTCTCCAGGGCTGCATCAGCGGATCAGGGATTCCATGCGACGGAGGGTGGATGCATGTATCCTCGCTAACGGAGGACACTTTGAACGTTTCCTGCAAAAAAGTGTTTGAAGTCACGCTGGTACGTTCTGTTGCTCTGTGTTTCCATCCCATGATTAATGTGATTTGAAGAGAAGTAATATAATGAGCTCTAACATGGAAAGTAAGCGTTTCCGGACACATGTCCACATAACATATATTCTTTCTTTGTGTGTGAGGAATGTTTCCTGAAACTTTGGCCGTACCTTTTTGTAACACCCTGTGTATTTTATCCCTGTACTTACAACTAAACGTTACGATCGCGGTTTGTTTTGAGCGACATTCGACAATGAGCGAAGTAATGGAAAGATACCGTGTTGACGGCAGTGGCTTACGACTTGACATACTCTTCCCTTGGCCATCACAGTACTCCACGTCAAATCCACACCTTCCTTACGAATGGACATAGTCATTTCCTTTGCACATGTCGGTAAACAAACACGTACATTATAAGCCTGATGCTCAAGGTGAACTTGTCACGCACCCCCTACTACTAAGTTTAATACATATCCAATAAATGATTGCCGGCGATACGAAACAATACTGAGGGAAAATCAACGATGAGTGGACATGTCTCATTAGTTTTTCTTGCTAGTGGCTCCACTGTGTCTTAGAAATATATGTGTAATCGTCTTGCAAACCACCAGGTTTTAAAAAACCCGATCACAACAACTACTATGTGCTACTGTCACAAGTGGTCTTGGTTTTACAGGTGCACACAAGTATCCACGTTAAAAGCTATACTGGCTTTATAAATCGAGACATTGTATTAACTACAAATCACGTGGTTTTTCCAGACAAATACTGAGACGGTGATTGTCGGAGGTATATTATCAGAGCAGCAACCCAGTTACACCTAACCCAAGATCCAACCTCGTGATAAAATCGCTGAATTTTGAAAGTGATTCGGCTAAGGAATGTGGTATGAAACGGCTATTTGCAGCTCCCTCACGCCGATAGATATTTCTCCAGAATTTGTAATGTATTCTGTCTCGATACGGTATCACAGGTTCTGCGATATATCCACCGAGTTATAGGCGATGGCTGATTGTGAAGGATGACTGTGCTGATTGAGATCGTAAGAAATGTAGGCTAACTATGCAGGTCTCTAATGCTACGCAATCCGCTCGAAATGCTGTCTGGGATTTGGAATCAAGTCCCTCCATCCAAGCACATACCTGGGTTGTATCCCATTCAGAAGCCCTTCAATGATTAGAGCCAAAAGTGAATTATATTTCTGACTCTCTCATATCTCGAAACAAGTCATCTCTCTCGAACCTATCTGCTACAATAAAATTCCACCCTCGTTTTAGGTAGTCCGTACGCATCTTGCGACTGCTGCCATTTCTGAAGCTTTGCGCTTGTGATCACCCTAGTTTAAGTTGCAACTGAGCAGAAGTCTAAGAAAGCCATATCCACCACCTTCTGCAATCCATGCTGAATTGCTGGACCGTGTTTTGACCATTTGACGGAAATAAAGCTTGCTCCTAGAACACGTGCTAGTATAAAAAACAGTACAGGAACTGGGGGGAAGGATGTGGATTTTGCTGCTGCATTGTGGTGTGCCCCCCAACTACATACAAGTACTATAGATCCACGTCCATTCACATCTATGTGCCCAGCACGCTATCTTCGTTATTCCATACCATCCATCAGAGAAAAATTACGAACTAGAAAGCTCAACTAACTTCACCCCATAGAGAACTAGAGAAGATTCTTACCTCATCTCTCTCCTCCCAAATATTGAAAAGAAATACCGCATGTGTGCAGGCATCGAGTAAATGTGTCGATTATATTAAATATTGAGGTATTGATCCACTGCACAAAATTTTCATCACCTGTCCTGTATGAGGATAACCGTACCCTGAGAACCATGCTGTAAGTCGCAATAGGCTCTCCGAGTGACCCTGTCTCGTTGTTCGAAACATTATTTTTTTCTGCTGTAGCACGGTTTGTACACTGCCACTCATGTTGTTTTTCTGGCGCGACATTGAGGTCTGTGTCAGGTTCTAAACTGGCATTAACACGTTCTGTTACAACATAAGGAAACTGGAAGAGTTTGCTATCGTTGTGGAGAGTATCTTGGGAGCCATCCGCAAGACATACATATACACAGACATACAGAAAACAGAAGAAACCATCTCCAAATGTGGAGGTGACTGGACCCAATCGAGTAAATTGCTATACTACACCTTCGAGATTTGGGCTAGGTGTTGGCAGTTGTGCTACTTTTTCAGTCCATCTTACAGGTTATGTCATGATTGCATGGATAGATCTGACATACAATCGGTGGAAATGCGTAAAATGACGAGAGAATATGCATAAATTGACCAAATATACACTGAAATGCGGGGACATTGAGGAAATACTTGCGCATCTTCTTGTTTGTGCAGAACAATTTGTACGTAGGGACAAGTATGTGGCAGCATGTGAAATGCAAGAAAATGTTGACATGGAAGTGAAGGGAATCAGGGGAGCAGTCAATTTTTCTCCGTCGAGGCAGCGTTATACTATATGTCTATTAAGATGACAGTGATACACGCGGTTGACTACTGTATTTGACACTTTTCAGGAAGACAGAGAACCATCTGCCTCTAAACTTACATGAATCTGCATTAAAGGATAACAGAGAGTGGACGGGGTGATCGATTGAGATGGAGTTGTAACGAAGTACGATTTAATGGTAGAGTGATGATGCATTCCATAGAGGGAGAAGTTGCTGCAGTTCAATTTTGCCACTGTTCTGACATGATGAATCAGTCTCGTGACATAGCATGCGTTCGACTCGTATACAGCCACGTGTTTTGTATGTGGTTTAAAGCGCTGTGTACTTGCCATCGTTAGCGAAATGGCTCTGAGAACTATGGGACTTAACATCTGTGGTCATCAGTCCTCTAGAACTTAGAACTACTTAAACCTAACTAACCTAAGGACATCACACACATCCATGCCCGAGGCAGGATTCGAACCTGCGACCGTAGCAGACCTGCCGTTCCGGACTGTGCGCCTAGAACCGCTAGACCACCGCGGCCGGCGCCATCGTTAACGGTAAGCCAGTCGGTCATCAGAGGACGTCCATCTCATGTGTGATAAATCGTGACACATTCCTCTAAGGGAACTATGATTTATGCGATGTACTCCATCCCCCTGTCACATCTAGGGTGTAAAATCGAGACTTCATCTTCATAATTAATTTAGTGATATGTGATTGTGAGGCACTGCAATCCCTGTGTATACATTTACCTGACAGATGTGCTGTTTACAGAGTTAGTGGCAGAATGACTTGTAATTTTCACATGTCGACGCTGCTGCTATGTCTTCTATCCGTTCCCTTGTAAGAGGTATT